>NC_041389.1:682919599-682964652 GCF_002162155.2 Triticum dicoccoides | reverse complement strand
GTCCGCCGCCGGCGCCGCCTTCCTCCACCGCCGCCACCGGATCCGGCCGGACTAGACCGGCCCCCTCCGTCCCCGACCTCCGGCCATCGCCTCCCTCCTCTCCGGCGTCCATCTCCGGCGAGCTCGCCCCGGCCAACCTCGTGGACCGTGCCTGATCCAGATCTGGATCCAGGTTGACCTCCAGATTTCCCCAAGTCCCGAGATATTTGCATATTTTTAGCTCCTGTTCATCGCATCATAACTCCATGCATACTTCTCCATTTCATGCGTGTAATATGTAAAAATGTTCGTTGTGAGATGCTCTTCATTTCATTCCATTGGGTCATGTTCATTTGAGTTCATCGTGATGCCCGAGTCATCATTGCAAGAGTGCTATATGATGTTGTCTGCTGTCTGTTAACAGAACATGTTCATTTGTCATATTTGCCATGTTTAATGTGTGCATCCTATGAGGTTGATGTCTACATGTCTTTTGTGCTACATCATGTCATCTTTACAGGGGTGTATGCCATGTATTTTTGTGATCAATGTGGTGACTAGTAAAAGCATGTAAACTAGGCTTCGTGATGTTGCTGATTTCAGTCCCTGTTCTGCTGTTATTTTTATGCCATGTACACTTGATGCTACAGAGAGATCCAAGCATATTTTGAGATACTTTAGTAAGGATGTTTTGAACATATGGTTGTTCTCTATCCAATAATGCCCCTGTTTGAAATTATGTAGTAGTCTAGTATGTCATTTTCGTGCTCTACTTTTGCTATAAAATGTTTCCTGGCAGATTGTTTACATGTTATTCAATTTTGCCAAGGTTGTTGTAGTTGATCCGTGCAAGCTATGAACTTGTTCTTTCCTTGGTTAGTTTCATAAACATGTCTTCCTGATGATGCTATGCTTATCTTGTATTGCAATGACTTGTGGTGAGTGAATCTAGCTCGTGAAGTAGTGTACTTGTTGTTGCTGTTTTGCTAGGCTGAATCTGTTATTTCGTGATGCTATGTAAACGTGCTGCTACAAGTCATTCCATGCATAATCTGGAGATGTTCACTAAGGATTCTTTGTTATACATGTCATGATATATCCATCCATGCCCCTGGTTACATTTATAGCCTGCTGTAGCTTGTTGTTATCATGCTCTAAACTTGCTAAATAATGTTGTTGTCAGCCTGTTAACATTAAGATCAATGTTGCCATGATTGTTGTTAGTGATCCAAGCATGCTATGAACTTGCTCTTGAAATTATTAGCTTCATAAACATGTCATCTTGCTGTTGGTTGCCTTTTCATGCCATGTATTGCTCTGTGCTGAGTGGTGCAAGCTCAGCAACATGCCTACTTATCGTTGTTCCTGCCATGTTTGAATCTGTCATATAACTTGCCATGTTTACATGGGTGCCATCATATCTTCTAATCCTTTTTGCTCATGGTCAGTAAGGGACTTTTGTTCTATGAAAGTAGTAGGTTCATGCCATGCCTTTGTTTGTCATGTTAAGTTCTTGTAACATGTTGTTTGATAGCTCTAAACATTGCAACCTGATGTTATTTCTGCAATGTCTGAAACTGTTATTATTTGCAATCTTGCCATGTCTTTTTGAGCATGTTCTATTGATTTCTAGAGATAGCTCAGTGTTCATGTTTTGTTATGCTTTACCTGTACATCATGCCCATGTCTTTTGTTTTTATGTTTAGGTTTTGTAGCATGTTGTTTTGATGCTTGCTAGATGCCTAGTTGTTGTTTTGGACAGATTGTTGTTATATCATGTTTGGAGTGTATGTGTTGCACCGTTGCTCCGTTTTGAGTGTGCTCTATATGAAATTTGCTTGATTTTGTATTTAGTTTCATATTATCATGTTGCATCCTTGTTTTGGTGTGTTTTCTTGATGTTTGTATGCATTTTGCATCAATGCCAAGTTTAACTTGTTTTGCTCATATCTTCTAGACCGTAGCTCCGAATTAAACAAACTTTATATGTAACTTGACTAGAACCTTGTGTAGATCATCTTGGTGCATCTTAACTTGCTGTTTAACAGCTTGAACATAAGGTTTATTTAGATCTGGACCAATTTCGAAATTTGCATATGAGGACTTACCAGAATTGTTATATGTTGTTCCCGGCCTCATTTAAACTTGCCTTGATGTGTTGCTCTTGTATGCATCATCTCTTGCCATGAGTAGCTTCATGTAGCTTTGTCATGCATCATGCTTGTTGAGCATCATGCCTTGTTCATGTGTGGTGTGTTTACTATGTTGTGTGCTTCTTCTCGATAGTTCCCGTTTTGTTGCGATCGTGAGGATTCGTTCATCTATGCTTGGTTCGTCTTCGTGGCTTCATCTCCTTCATGGACTCGTTCTTCTTCCTTGCGGGATTTCAGGCAAGATGACCGCTACCCTGGATCTCACTACTATCATTGCTATGCTAGTTGCTTCGTTCTATCGCTTTGCTGCGCTACCTATCATTTGCTCTTCAAGCCTCCCAATTTGTCATGTCAGCCTCTAACCTTTTGCACCCTTCCTAGCAAACCATTGCTGGGCTATGTTACCGCTTTGCTTAGCCCCTCTTATAGCATTGTTAGTTGCAGGTGAAGTTGAAGATTGCTCCATGGTGGACAGGATTTTGTTGGGATATCACAATATCTCTTATATTATTAATGCCTCTGTATATTTGGTAAAGGGTGGAAGGCTCGGCTTTATGCCTGGTGTTTGTTCCACTCTTGCCGCCCTAGTTTTCGTCATACCGGTGTTATGTTCCCGTGTTTTGCGTTCCTTATGCGGTTGGGTGATTTATGGGACCCCCCTAACAGTTCGCTTTGAATAAAACTCCTCCAGCAAGGCCCAACCTCACCACCACCTACTTTTCCGTTGGGAGTAATTAACCCAAGGGCCATCTATATTATAGCCCCCCCCCGGGCCAGTGCTTCTCTAAGTGCTGGTCCGAACCAGAGCCCTTTGCAGCGCCCCCTCAGAGAAACTTGAGGTCTGGTTTTAGTTGTACAGATTGCTCATCCGGTGTTGCCCCGAGATCGAGATATGTGCAGCTCCTATCGGGATTGTCGGTGCATCGGGCGGCTTTGCTGGTCTTGTTTTACCATTGTCGAAATGTCTTGTAAACCGGGATTCCGAGACTGATCTGGTCTTCCTGGGAGAAGGAATATCCTTCGTTGATTGCAAGAGCTTATCATGGGCTAAGTTGGGACACCCCTGCAGGGTATAAACTTTCCAAAGCCGTGCCTGCGGTTATGTGGCAGATGGGAATTTGTTAATGTCCGGTTGTAGATAACTTGACACCAGATCCAAATTAAAATTCATCAACCGCGTGTGTAGCCGTGATGGTCTCTTTTCGGCGGAGTCCGGGAAGTGAACATAGTTTTGGGTTATGTTTGACGTAAGTAGGAGTTCAGGATCACTTCTTGATCATTGCTAGCTTCACGACCATTCCGCTTGCTCTCTTCTCGCTTTTATTTGCGTATGTTAGCCACCATATATGCTTAGTCGTTGCTGCAACCTAACCACTTTACCCCTTCCTTTTCCATTAAGCTTTGCTAGTCTTGATACCCATGGTAATGGGATTGCTGAGTCCTTGTGGCTCACAGATTACTACAACAACAGTTGCAGGTGCAGGTTATGCGATGATCATGACGCGAGAGCGATGTTTGCTTGTTTTGGAGTTCTGCTTCTGCTTCTTCTTCGATCATGGGATAGGTTCCAGGTCGGCAGCCTGGGCTAGCAGGGTGGATGTCGTTTGAGTTTCTGTTTGTGTTTCATCCGTAGTCGGATGGTGCTCTTATGTAAGATGATGTTCTATTCGTGTGGCATTGTATGCCTCTTGTATGTATCCCCATCTATTATGTAATGTTGATGTAATGATATCCACCTTGCAAAAGCGTTTCAATATGCGGTTCTATCCTTGGTGGGACCTTCGAGTCTCTTTAGGATAGTATCGCATATTGGGCGTGACACCAGCACCACCTCCTCTCAAACCCTAGTTCATATCTTGTATCCAATCTTGTATCCAAAACCACAAATTGGTACCTGTGGGTTGCTAGTAGTGTTGATTACTCCTTGTAGTTGATACTTATTGGTTTACTTGGTGGAATATTATATGTTCAGATCCTTAATGCATATTATTACACATCTGATTATGAACATGTTTATGCTTTGTGAGTAGTTACTTTAGTTCCTGAGGACATGGTGAAGTCTTGCTATTAGTAGTCATGTGAATTTGGTATTCGTTCGATAGTTTGATGAGATGTGTGTTGTCTCTCCTCTAGTGGTGTTATGTGAACATCGACTACATGACACTTCACCATTATTTGGTCCTAGAGGAAGCCATAGGGAAGTAATAAGTAGATATGGGTTGCTAGAGTGACAGAAGCTTAAACCCTAGTTTATGCGTTGCTTCGTTAGGGGTGGATATGGACCCATATGTTTAATGTTGTGGTTAGGTTTACCTTAATACTCCTTTTTGTAGTTGCAGATTCTTGCAATAGGGATTAATCATAAGTGGGATGCTTGTACAAGTTAGGGCAGTACCCAAGTGTTGGTCCACCCACATATCAAATTATCAAAGTACCGAACGCGAATCTTATGAACGTGATGAAACTAGTTTGACGATAATTCCCAATGTGTCCTCGGGAGCTCCTTCATTATTATTAGAATTTGTGCAAGCTTATCCTTTGCTACATAAAGGATTGGGCCACCTTGCTGCACCTTATTTACTTTATTTACTTTTGCTCGTTACTATTTATCCTATCACAAAACTATCTATCACCTACTATTTCAGTGCTTGCAGAGAAAACCTTACTAAAAACCGCTTATCATTTCCTTCTACTCCTCGTTGGGTTTGACACTCTTACTTATCGAAAGGACTACGATAGATCCCCTACACTTGTGGGTCATAAGCAGGCAATGAGGAGCCTGGGCGCGCGGGCTGTAGCAGTTCGGCAAGGTCGTCCGCGCGCTTCTTGACGGCGGTGAACTTGCGGATGGAGTTGACCATCATGTCGTCAATGCGAGAGGTGAAGCCGGCGTCGGCGAGGGCTACGATGCCGGTGGTCGCCAGCACCATCTGGAAACGCTGCACGGTGCGGGGCCGCAGGCCGGCGCCTTGGATGATTTGGCACAGCCGACTGCCGCTCGTGTCCATCGCCTCCATAGGTGCTTGTGGCTTATGGTCACTTGGTCTTGGATTGGACTGAGCAGTGTTGCGCAGAGACTTGGGAGTAGATGGATTGGAGTGGTGGGGCGCCTTTAGGCCCCTCCCAATGCTCCACCTTGTATAGGTGCTAAGCCTTCCACGTAGGCAAAAAATCTGATGTGGCAAATTATTTAAGAGGAGAGAGATGAGTGTGGTGACCCCAGGAAGAAACAGTGCTAAGTGCGTGAACCTATGCAAAACATTTAAAAGAAGGAAGCCCACCAATACATGAAGAGCTTTAGTTGCTAAATCATTAAATGAAGCAAGCTTAGCAACCATAAGCTAAGCACCTATGCATTGGGAAGTATAGTTGCTAAGCTATTTAATATGCTTAGCACCTCATCTAAGCACCCATGCATTGGTAGCAACCTGATATGAGAGCCCAAACTCTGTTGCATTCACATCGTGTTGGCTCTATTCTGCTTCTCCAATTAATTCCCTCTACATGTAATTGATGATGAATCATTGAGCGTTCAACGTCTCGGGAACTCCACGCTCTCCCTCCTTGGCATTCAAGCACCTATGGAGGCAACTTCCACTCGCGTCTATCGCGTTTCAGGAGACGTTCCCGTCGACGACGAGGTGCCTATGGTGACTTCGTAAATTTCAAGATGATAGTGTCGTGCGTGTGTGTGTTCATAGGGGTGAGTGTATGCGCGTGTATATGAGCGCTTGCGTCAGTACTGTGTCAAAAAAATGTAAATGCGTGTCAAAAAAAGACTAGTCAGTATACTCAATATTGTGCACCTCGGAGAGGAAAACAATAAAACTAGGTATTGATTTACAGTGCAGATTCACTCATTTTGCTCCATATGTACTCCGTCTCGTAGTCTAGTCACTTGTTGAAATCTCTAGAAGGGCGAATCTCCTTTCTGGTTTACAGGGCTATACTAGCAAGTAGTTGTACGTACTAGTACAATAGTGGGCTCACATAGCAATTTTGTCTCATGCAAGAGCCTGGCTATATGCGTGCTCCAATGTTCGCAACTGCCACGTTCGGGTTGCCCTTGGCTCTTCACCTCTTCGAGAAGACAAACAATGATGTTACTACTACTGTTTCTACAGTGTTGAATCCACTGCTGCATGTCCGTCCACCGCGAGCGGGAGGGATAGCTTGCTGTAGAAGTACTATAAGCAAAAGTCTGTCCTCGTCTGCGAGCAACCGCGCGCATGGGCGAGGGAGAAGGCGTGTAGTAGTAAAATCAAGCTTCTCCTCGTTGTACGAGTTGACGTGACACATCATAGCATTGGCCCCACATGCTTGCCTCTAAACTTGGCTGAAAGACCCGTAGTGTACAATATATTTCCTGCAACCTCTAACATTTACCCACCTCACAGTGAAAACGTAAGACTAGAATAAAATGCCATATACTCCCTGCGTTCCTAAATATAAGCCTTTTTAGATACTATTTCAAATGGAATACAACATACAGATGTATGTAGACATAGTTTAGAGTGTAGATTCACTCATTTTGCTCCGTATGTAGTAGTCACTTGCTGGAATCTTTAGAAAGACTTATATTTGGGAACAGAGGGAGTACTATACTAATAAAACATTAAGGCCACGAGGTGATGCAGTGCTGGTTACAGGAGGCATGAAGAAGAGATGCATCCATCAACGACGTCCACCTCCTCCACTCAGGGCGCATGGGCGAGGGAGAAGGCGTGTAGTAGTAAAATCAAGCTTCTCCTCGTTGTACGAGTTGATGCGACACATCATAGCACTGGCCCCACATGCTTGCCTCTAAACTTGGCTGAAAGACCCGCAGTGTACAATATATTTGCTGCAACCTCTAACATTTACCCACCACAATCACCAGGGTGACAGGTAGGGACAGAAGACTATTTTAAAAAAAATTAAAAACTTCGAGACGGCCACATAGCATGGAGCCGACCCCAACGATTTTAAGCTTACAGGCACGGTACACGCTATCCTAGACTACTCGACACATGAAACTACCACACGAGCATCCGGGCTATGCTTGGCTCTTCGCCTCTTCGGGAAGTCGAATAATGATGGAGTACTACTGCACTGGAGGAGTACTACAGTATGCTTATGGTCATCTGACACCGATTGAACTACTACATGTCCACCACGTGCGGGAGGGAGAGCGTGTAACGAAAGCTTCTCCTAGTCTTGCCAGCCACCACGCTCATGGGCGAGGGAGGGACGCTCCTGCCTTTGCGTGTATGACATGTGGGCCCGACAGGTGGGTGGCCAACCTGTCATACAGCCAAAGGCAGGTGTAGTTAAGTCTGCGAGGGATAGGATAATCAAACTTCTCATTGATGTAAGAGTTGACGCGACACATCAAAGCACTACACTAGATATATCTCAATACTTTGCGGTTACTGATGCATTAATTGCAACACATGAATGCATGCTGTGACTCTCCTTTTGATACTTGCATGTGTTGATTTAATGCACCTTGAAGTAGTACTCCCTCCGATTTCTAAAACTTTCTCTTGTTTTTCTCAGATTAGTCTGCATGTCCATGTTGGTTTCCATCTGTGCCCCTGCTCGATTAGTTCTTCCCCCATTAATCGTGCCAGTTTCCAAAGAAGAAAATGGCTACAGGCAAACGCATGCAGCGCCGGATACGGCTTGACCGCCTGGGGAAGCCAACTCAAGGGAAAAGGAAGGAGGACTAGCCAAACCATTGCATGCGCATTTACTGTCGATATTTATGCAGCTTACTCATGCGCAGGGGCAAATTTTTCCAGAAAACTCAAACTACTGTCTTCCTTGGTATGCGGAAGGAGAGTTATGCACAGAGTATAAAATATGTGATGGTAAAGCTTTGTAATGCCCCGGCCCACGTGAGAGATGGTTGTGCACGAGGAGGGCGAGATCATGCAGACGGAATATGAACCAACGAGGGAGCTCACTAAGGTCTCGATGGACCTCACCGTGCTCCAATGCCCCTTGTGCCTCCGCCCCTTGACGCCTCCAGTGTATGAGGTTCGAATACACCTCGTCCGTTCGGCTGATTGAGCAAGGTGCAGGTTTCTTGATTGATGTGCTATTCGATTGATTTCTGCAGTGCAAGGGAGGGCACCTGGCCTGCGCGGACTGCCGCGTCGAGCGCCCCGGGAACCAGCGGCAGTGTCAGAAGTGCGAGCGCGGCGGTGGCTTCGATGTGTGGAACACGATGATGGACGTTGTCGTTTCGTCGCTGAGGGTGGAGTGCCCGCATGAAGGCTGTGGGCTCTACGTCACTTACCACAAGCTCGCCGATCACCAGAGCGTGTGTCCGCTCGTGCCCTGCAAATGCCTCGTGCCCGTCTGCGGCTATGAAGGCCTGCCGCCGGCGCTCTACCACCACATCAGCAACACGCATCCCATGCCCGTGCATAGGATCCAGTACGGCAAGGTGCTTAGCTGCAAGTGCAACTGTCGGAGCCACGGCTCTGGCTATTCGTGAAGGAGGACGGCCGCACATTTTTCTTGGTCGGCGGCGTGCTCGACATCAGCGCGCCTATTGCCGTGTCGGTGGTCTGCATCAGAGCTGGGGCGGCCCCACTGCCGCACTACGTGGCCAAGCTGTGGGTGAATGGCCCGCTAGGGGAGCCCAAAGGCACGACCGACGCCGTGAAGGTGGAAATGGAGGTGACAAGCAGCAAGGATCCCGACGACATTGAGGTGCAGGAGCTGACCTTCTTCACAGTTCCGCCCAACCTGCTGGCCGGGGCTAAGCTGGTGTCCCTCCACATTCAGATTGACAAGCTCACGTCCTAAATGTTTCTACAGTGCCTTCTGTTTATCTTAGTAATATGCTAATATAGGGATTATGTCGGTCTACTTTATCTTAAGAAATGGTGGGTTTTGGTGGCGATGTAGCAATTACTTCGACATCAGATCAGTAATTTCCAACAGTCGAACGGATATTTTGTGTGTGTTGGATATAAAGTTCCTTTGGGTAAGAAGTACTAGATAAAAGGAGATGTATGTAGATGTATTTTAGTTCTAGATACGTCCCTTTTTATCCATTTTGATGACAAGCACTCCCTCTGTTCCACAATACATGTCTTCCATTTGTCAAAATATAGATATATCTAGACATGTTTTAGTATATACGTACATCCATGATAGAGCCAGTCGGATGATTGAGAACACTACGACTCATAGCTACAGATGCGTGTGTGACTGCCAGATGCAGAGGCCAGGGGTCATCATCCTCCTTTTCGAGAAAAACTGACGCGTGTGTGAGAGGACGAGTGTGTGCGTGCACCTCTTCTCTTCCTGTATAACGCACTAAACTCAGAGTACAAGTTTTTGTGGGTGGCACGTGCATGCGAGAAGTCCCGAGAGATAGGTTTAATGCGTCTAAAAAAAGACTAGCCTATAGCTCGCCACGCGGCTATTTCTGTCGAACGCCCCATTAACTGTAAGATATGTATACGTCAGTGCCAGTTATTGCACGTACACAGCAGTATAAAAAGAACTACTACACCATGGCCGAGAACACGTGCCCACGTAACGCCATCCGGGAATAATGCCGCACTTCAAAACTAGAACCGTCAATAAATTTTGAGCTTGCGTCTCATCACATTCCAAATTACTCCATGCTATATTGAATTGCAAACCTATTCACACCGATCACAACCTAAACGGTTTCCCACTTAGGAGCGTATTAGTACTCGATTATAAATAATAGCATGCCAAGATGACTGCACATTCCTCCTAAACTCCTCATCCACAAAAACAAACAAGTCATCCAGCATCCTTCCCTTGCGTCTGCCATGGCCAGCATGAGTTCTGGGTCGAGAGATTGCCACTAGGGAGAGGCGAGTATGGATGCGGAAGCATGAGAGATGTCCCGCCTCGATGCGAAAGCAGCCGTCATGTCCCGGCACACGGAAGTAGCAGCATAGAAGTCCCGCCACACCGTCGATGCAGCAGACTGGTCCGGCCGCGCCACAGAAGTAGTAGAGATGTCCCGTCGCACCGCGGCCACCTGGGAAAATTTCTCATGGGCAGGCGATGACTGTTACATGCGCATGCATGCGATCGTCCATAGCCAGATGATCAGATCTCCGGCTGGGCGAGGTTGCAGGACGACATGAAAGCCTTGTTTGAACAGGCTACCAGCGTCATCCGGCAACTAAGTGAGGGCAATGAGAGGCTCCAGGCCGAGCGCAACCTGCTGAGGCCGAAGATCATCCGAAGTGCAGACCAGCAGGAGGAGACCAGTGCCTTGTTGAAGAGGACCGGCGTCATCGTCAAGAAACTTATGGACGAGAATGACATGCTCCGCATCGAGTGCCAAAGGCTGGTGGAGGAATCCGTGGATGTTCTCAAGCGGCGTCTTGAGGACACGAAAGAGCTCATCGCCGCTCGCCGCGGAGACTAGTTCTGACGGCCTACAGCAACGCAACAAGAATGTAGATATCAGCGAGCCAGATCCTTGTCTTCCTTCTTCTTTTGCCCTTGTGTATTTCGGGCGTAGCCGCATGTGGCTTTTTTAATTATGTTTCTAATTATGTAAGACAATTAATCGTCCTTATATATTCATCAGTCTTGCTATAAGTTGCAGTAGATGCTATATAGGTCCGTCAGATCTTACATCAAGATCCGTGCTTTCAGATTTTCTTTTTTCTCCCTTAAATCTCAGTCGAGTGAGACATAGCCACGCCATTAAACAGAGGCTCGGGTGCCATTAATGGAGACCTTTGGAGAGAGGTAGACGGCAGATGGAGGTCAAAGGGCTCTCCTCCCGATAAGCACGCGCAGGGGTCTGATCGCATGCCTCAAGTACTCAAATAGCTACCCTACATGACGCCTCCTAGCTAATAAAAAATGGGGATGCGTGGCGGCACGTAAATGGTAGTAAATAGAACACCCACTGTTTCAATAAGACTTGTGTTTCCGATTGTAACGTGACAACACTTGTTCCAAAATGACTTTGTTAATTGTTAATGTGTGCGCCTTCGCAAATCGGACATGGAACCAAGCCAAGTTTCATTATTTTCATGCGTGTTTTGGATTTACAGGAATTAAAAAACTAAGTTTCTCAATGTTTCCAGCCCAGCCACGACACCCAGAATTTTGAATTTCATTCCCATTTCTTGCATGGAACCTAGAAATTTACCCGAGGAAAAACATGAGATTTTTCAACCAACTTTGGTGCACTGGAACATGTGCTTGTATTTCAAATTTGAATTATGCACACAAAGGTTTATATAGACACCGGAGAGGGCTAGGGTTACACAGAGTCGGTTACAATGGTAGGAAATCTACATATCCATATCGCCAAGCTTGCCTTCCACGCCAAGGAAAGTCCGATCCGGACACGGGACGAAGTCTTCAATCTTGTATCTTCATAGTCTTGGAGTCCGGTCGATGATGATAGTTCGGCTATCTGGACACCCCCTAGTCCGAGACTCCCTCAGTAGCCCCTAAACCAGGCTTCAATGACGACGAGTCCGGCGCGCATATTGTCTTCAGCATTGGAAGGCGGATTCCTCCTCTGAATAATTTATACAAGATTGTGAACACCAGGATAGTGTCCGGCTCTGCAAAAATAAATTCCACGTACCACCGTAGAGAGAATAATGTTACACAAGATCAATCTGCTGACGTATTCTGTGGCGTGACGTCACACCACTTCCAAGCCTTTACTCGAATTGTTTTTATTGTTCCACCTCAGCGTGTTTAGCGAAGCGGTTTCCTTGGCACGTCTTGTCGAAGCAGAGATCGTGTTCCCCTTATTCCGGGATTCCCATCAATATGGACGTGGGTAACCCAACCGCGCCATTGATTGTGGCGCTTGGGAGATAAGCAAGTTTTACCAGGCCGGTGGGGACACATGTTTTTGTCCGCCCATATAAGGGGATAAAGATCCAACCCTTTTACCTGCGCCTTCTTCCTCCTTGGCTTATCCATCTCCGCGAACTCGAGCTCTAGCGCCCAAGTCCGCACTTTTCACCTCAACCTTCTCCGACTATGTCTGGAGCGGGAGGCAAGTGGATGGACTCCTCCGTCACGGAGGAGCATATCCAGAAGCTGCGCAACGCCGGATATCTGTCCAGCGACATCGCGCACCAGCTCCCCGATGAGGGAGAGCTCATCCCCACCCCCAGGCCCCATGAGAGGGTAGTTTTTCTTCCTCATTTCCTCCGCGGACTAGGCTTCCCACTTCATCCCTTTGTCCGGGGGCTCATGTTCTACTACGGCCTGGATTTCCATGATCTGGCCCCGAATTTAATCCTCAACATCTCGGTGTTTATCGTCGTGTGCGAGGCCTTCCTCTGCATCTAGCCCCACTTCGACTTGTGGCTCAAGACCTTCAGTGTCAAGCCGAAGGTTGTGAAGGGCAGCCAAGCGGAGTGCCATGTTACGTGGCTGGAGGGCACTTTCGTGGAAACCATTAAGGGGTGGCAATCGGGGTGGTTCTATATCACCGAGCCGCGTGACCCTGATTGGGCAGCGGCCCCCGAATTTAGATCCGGCATCCCTACACGGCTCACCTCTTGGAAAGAGAGTGGTCGGATATGGGGTGATTCGGAGGAGCTGACCGGACTCCAAGCCTGCATCCAAAAGCTGGTAGACAAGAAGCTCAAGCTTGTCAGCGTAGTCCAGGTCATGCTCATCCGCCGGATTCTCCCGTGCCAACGACGGGGTTTCAACATGTGGGAGTTCGATCCGGCGCAGCACCAGACTCTGAGCGGGCTCTTCGACACTACGTACGAAGATGTTTGGAAGGTGCTGTTCATGGGCGCCGAGGCTCCCGCATCCGCTACCGAAGATCGTGGATTCCGCTCGCAGCGTCCAGCTGACGAGGTAAGTGATTTTGCCACTTGTTTTCCATAGTTTGACTCTATGCGGGATCTAAACTCCCTTTGCCTTTGACAGGACTGGCGGGCGAAGGCCGAGCGGACTATATGTCCGGCCCCATTGCCAGAGGACCCAGAGGACTCCCGCCTAACGGGGTTGCTGGCTCCGGCACCCCACGTGGTGCCGGAGAAGAAGCCCAAGAAGAAGGCCACGGGGACTCGGAAGAGTTCCCGTTTTCAGGTGCTGTTGGATGATGAATCCGAGGCCGACTCCTCCCACCAAGGCGAGGAGGAGAAAAAGAAAACCTCTCCCCCAACGGGGGGAGGGAAGAAAAGGAAGGCCTCCCCAACAAGGGAGGCCGAAGGGTCCAAGAAGGGGAAAACTCTCCCCCTGGACTGCTCTGCCAACGCCAGTGACGACGACGAGGACTGGCCTCCAAGGGCCAAGCCCCTGGCAAGATCGTAAGTATCCGGACTCCCGAATAACTTCAAGGTTTTTCCCTTTTCGCCACATAATGTCTTTCTAATGCCGCATACAACCCTGCAGTCCGCCCAAGGATGATCTTCCCGATTCGTCGAGCGGATCCTTAGGTGCGTCGGATATGGATTCTCTTCCGACTACCTCCACCCCCCGTGATGCGGATGATGCCGAGGTGGGATCCCAGGAAAGGACCCACCAGGAGGAGGAGGCCCTGGAGGTGTCGCAGGACAACCTCCCGGACTTTGCACCGGACTCAGCCCCGGAGCCCACAGTGGCTCCGGAGTCCGGCGGGCGACCCCTTCGTAAGAAGGGCAAGACCGTGACGCCGGCTGCCTCTGTCCAACCGGAGGCGCCGGATAATTTGCTGGAGGCACTCAATGGCGCCTCCATTGAAGAGGAGCACCGCACTGTTATGAGTGCGGTGAGTCAGAAGGTTCAGCTCGCCAAGAGTGGGCTGACCGAAGCCTGCAGCAGCCTTCTAACAGGCTTTGAGGTAAGAATTTCAATATATATAAAATGGTACCGCATAGAGAGTAGCCCCTGATGCTCGGTTCGTTGTTCGGAAAGAAAAGCCGGACTGAGGATCTTTAAAAAGATTTACGTAGGAGTCATAAAAAATATGTCAATATGGAATTGCAGGCTGTGCTGCTGACCTCCGCCGCACTGACTGCGGAGGTCAATACTTTGAAGGAAAGCCTCGAGCGGTCCGAGAACGAGCTCGGTCATGCCAAGAAGCAGCTCGAGGAAAAAGAAGGTGGGTAATACCTTATTAAAATTGTACCTTACAAAAAAGGATTTGGTTGCAAGAAAAATGACAAGGATAACGTGGGTATTGCAGGGGCCACTAACGAGGCGGCGACCCTGAAGGAGGCGGTGGCCGCGGCCGAACGCAATGCGGCCGCGGAGCGCACCGAGCGAGAGAAGCAGGAGGCGCGGGTGGCGGAGGTACAGCAAGAGCTCCAGGATCTCGTGAAAAAACATGAGAGCTTGGAGCGTGACTCGAAGACTCGAGAGTCTGAGCTTGCAACGGCTCTTGAGAGTGCCAAAGCCGCTAAGGCCGAAGCCTACAAGGCCCTCCAGGAGATTGAGGCAGTGAAGAAAATAGCAGCGGGTAAGGCATTTTTCATGCAAAGTAAGCATGTGAGTGTTAATTACCTGTTGCTTACCCGAATTCCGAGCTCTCCAGGAGCGTTCGCAGATCTTCCTCGCAGCATGTCCGATGCTGCCGCATTCTACCGGGTCGAGGAGGGGAGCTCGACGGAGAAGGTCTTCTGGTCTTAGTATGCTGAGGCCGGACATCCGGTGCCCCTTAGCGACCAGCTGAAGCAGCTGGTCGAGCTCCATAAGGCGGCTGAACAGGCCATGAAGGGCCTCATAGTTCGGCTGTGGCCTAAGGAGGCCATGCCTGGGAGCTACTTCGGCCTGGTGCGGCGGCTGGTGGATGCGTGCCCGTGGGTTGAAGTCATCAAGCACTCCGCTTGCATTGAGGGTGCCCGTCGGGCCCTTGCCCGCGCAAAGGTGCACTAGCGCAAGATGGATGCCCAGAAGCTCGTGACGGACCCGCCACCAGAGGGCAAGGAGCATCGCACGCCCGAGATGTATTATAAGAGTGTGCTGAAGGGCGCCCGCACTATTGCGGGTGAGTGCTCCAAAGATGTAATATTTGAGTAGACTCGCATTTTGTTATCCTGTGCGCTGAAAACTTAGTTCATATGCGCTAAGCAACGCTTGTTAATTTAAAATATTACCTTCTGTGCGGCTATTTATCAAATCTGAGAGATGGCAAGTCGTCGGCTTCAGCCCCCATGCCACGAGTGCTAGGGTGTTCGGGATAAACTTGAGCACTCTTGTTCCCATTTTTGGTTCCATCTAGGGAGGCGCTCAACACAGCGAACAAGGCAAACGGACTTATAATGCTTGAACACTCTCACTTAGCCATAGAATTCTATAATTTTAAATTTCGGTGAAGCCCCTAGTCTTCGAAAGGCCGAATTTGGGGCGCTATCCACGCCTGGGCCGGACAGGATCCGGCTCCTCGCTCTAAGCGGCATAAGTCTTTAAGGACTCGCAAAAAACCTCTTGAACAGCGACCGGCTCTCGCCTCATCATGACGGTCAGTTTTAGCTTTCTCCACTGAGGCACTAACCCAGCTCAACTAGGGCGCAATCGCAGTGGTTCTCCCAGTGCTACCTTAGCCGATATAACGGAACGTAAGGTACCAAAACATGGGAGCCGGGCAAACCCAACTATTGACCCAAGACATGATTCGGAGCCGATGCATATAGTGCTATAAGTTTGGGGTGCCGCACTTGTGAAAGTGTTCGGACTTATCACACCATAATGCGGGAAACATAAGCCCCTGGTGTATATTAGCCGTACCAAAGTGTACGGATGCAACATGCCGTAAATCAACATATGTAGAAAAAAGAAATGCAATTATAAGCAAGAAGGTGATGCATTGTTTTATTCAATAAGTGCTACTATGAATGCAGAACGATACAAATAGTGCGATAAGCAAGGGATGGGACTGTTAAACATGTCCCCCTCCAGGGGTAGGCTGCAGATTGGTGTATAAAAATGCTCGTAATGGAGACCACCTGGATATTCGTTGTAGCCTTTATCCTTCCCTGGCTGTTGCATCGTGAGTTCGGCAGTTCTGCTGCCAGACAGGGCCTCTGGCGAACGGAATCCTGTGGGTAAAAAATAAAAGGTAAAAAGATAAAAAAGAACGACACACTTGAGAGCCCCTGGTGTGGTTGAGCCGCAGTCTGGGCTTATCGTGGTCGTGCCCCTCTCCCCATGCCCATGGTATCTTCAGAGCGTAATGGTGTACGCGAAGGACCTGCTTTGACGTTCTGCAGGTGCTGGGGTTGGGGCCGCACTGCTACGCGTGCTCGGAACGTGCCAGGTGGTCTTGTTGTAGGTTACTCCGGGTGCGCTTAGCTATGTCCGGCCGCTTAACGGCCGGACTCGAGAATTGCCTTAAGAGGCTGCATTGTACTTCTGTCGCGAGAGCCGCTGTATGTTCCTCCGTTCGGAGAGAACGTTCAGTGTTTCCGTTGACCATGATGACTCCTCGAGGGCCTGACATCTTGAGCTTGAGGTATGCGTAGTGCGGCACGGCGTTGAACTTTGCAAACGCGGTACATCCGAGCAAGGCATGATAGCCGCTGCGGAACGGGACTATGTGAAGATTAACTCCTCGCTTCGGAAGTTATCCGGGGATCCGAAGACCACTTCCAGTGTGATTGAGCCTGTACAATTGGCTTCTACACCTGGTATGACGCCTTTAAAGGTCGTCTTCGTAGGTTTAATCCTTGAGGAGTCTATGCCCATTTTGCGCACTATATCCTGATAAAGCAGGTTCAGGCTGCTGCTGCCGTCCATCAGGACTCTGGTTAGGTGAAATCCATCGACGATTGGGTCTAAGACCAATGCGGAGAATCCGCCGTGGCGGATGCTGGTGGGGTGGTCCCTTCGGTCAAAAGTGATCGGGCAGGAGGACCATGGATTGAACTTTGGGGCAACTGGCTCCATCGCGTATACATCCCTGAGCGCACGCTTCCGCTCCCTTTTGGGTATGTGCGTTGCGTATATCATGTTCACCGTCCGCACCTGTGGGGGGAAACCCTTTTGTCCTCTATTGTTCGGCGGTCGGGTCTCTTCCTCGTCATCACTATGCAGCCCCTCGTCATTGTTTTCGGCAATTAACTTGCCTACCTGCTTGAATACCCAACAGTCCCTGTTGGTGTGGTTAGCTGGCTTTTCGGGGGTGCCGTGTATCTGGCACAAGCGGTCGACTATTCGGTCCAAATTGGACGGACCCGGAGTAGTTCTTTTGAATGGCTTTTTCCGCTGACCGGATTTAGAGCCTCTGAATCCGGCATTGACTGCCGTATCTTCACTATTGTCGCCGTTAATGCGGCGTTTGTTTTTGTTACGACGCGACCTGCCACTACGGTCCTTGATGTCCGAACTGCCAGAATTTTTGCTGAGGTTGTTGCTGCGTGCTAGCCAGCTGTCCTAACCCGCGCAGAAGCGGGTCATGAGTGATGTGAGGGCTGCCATGGATTTCGGCTTTTCTTCTCCCAGGTGCCGGGCAAGCCACTCATCGCGGATGTTATGCTTGAAGGCCGCGAGGGCCTCCGCATCCGGACAGTCGACGATTTGGTTTTTCTTGGTTAAGAACCGTGTCCAGAATTGTCTGGCCGATTCGTCTAGTTGCTGAATTATGTGGCTTAGGTCATCAGCGTCTGGTGGTCGCACATAAGTGCCCTGGAAGTTATCGAGGAATGCGGCTTCCAGGTCTTCCCAACTCCCAATTGACTCTGCTGGCAAGCTGTTGAGCCAATGTCGGGCTGGTACTTTAAGCTTGAGGGGGAGATATTTGATGGCATGAAGATTGTCGCCGCGGGCCATGTGGATGTGAAGGAGATAGTCTTCGATCCAAACCGCGGGGTCTGTTGTGCCATCGTAAGATTCGATATTCACGGGTTTAAATCCTTCGGGAATTTGATGATCCATTACTTCATCTGTGAAGCATAGTGGGTGTGCGGCGCCTCTGTACTGGGCGATATCACGACGGAGCTCAAAAGAGCTTTGTCTATTTTGTTCGGCCCGGCCGGACTTACTGTGTCTGGCGCGACGGTTGTTGTCACGTACCGTGGGGCGCCCACTCGATCCATAGATCAATCTTGATTGTCTTGCCTTATCCTCCAATATATCTCGCAAGTCCTGAGCATTCCCCTGTGGCCTTGTGTTTTTCGAGCGATGCCGGGGTACGGGTCTAGTGAAGGGCCTAGAGGCCTCTCTGTCGCGACCACGGGGTGGTCGGTCAGCCGTATTGTCTCCTGGTGATGCGGGTTCATACGCCTCCTCCTCTAATCGGGGGAGCAGCTTGCGTTTAGGGTAGCTTTTGGAGGGGTGTTCGAGCTCATGCTCTTCGACCGCGAGGACTTCAGTCCATCTGTCGGCTAGCAGATCTTGATCAGCTCTAAGTTGTTGCTGCTTTTTCTTGAGGCTGTTCGCCGTGGCCATAAGCCTGCATTTAAAACGCTCTTGTTCGACGGGATCCTCAGGCACGACGAATTCGTCATCGTCGAGGCTCGCTTCGTCTCCGGAGGGAGGCATATAATCCTCTACCTCTTCTTCTGCCGCTCTCTCGTGAGGGCTGGCCTCTTCATCCTCCTGCGGTTGATCTTGCTGGAGTGGGTTGTCTTCGGCACTGTCCGGTGTATTATTATCTCCGGTGCCGGAGTCTTCATTCTTGCTGTGGCGGGATTTAGAGCGGCGCCGCTGACGCCGGCGCTTGGGCTGCTTCTTGGAGGGGTCATCCTCCGCTGTTCCTTCGCCATTCCCATCTTTTGGGATATCCACCATGTATATGTCATATGATGAGGTGGCTTTCCAGTGCCCAGTAGGCGCTGGTTCTTGGTCGTCTCCGGCATTGTCGTCCATACCGTCGATGTCTTCGGAGTCATAGTCTAGCATGTCGGTTAGATCGTCGACAGCGGCTACCAAGTGGCTGGTGGGTGGGCTTTGAATTTCTTTGTCGTCCGCATCCCAACCGTCCTGACCGCAGTCCTGCCAGGGCTCTCCTGATAACAAGAGATACTTTAGCGAACTCAAGATGTCGCCGAAAGGTGAGTGTTGAAAGATGTCCGCTGCAGTGAACTCCATGATCGACACCCAATCGGATTCGACCGGGGAGGGCGCGGGAGGTTCGGAGTCCAGCGAGGAGTCCGGCACCTCGGAGTCACGAGCTTTATGAGGGACAAGGTCAGTGTTCGGCTCTATCGCCGTAGAGGTTGCAGCCCCCGAGGCGGTGTCTAGCCATCCGCCCTCGATCTGTGCAGCCGGCTCCGAATTGAAGATCAGAGCGGGTTCAAGTGCGGCCTCCAGGGTACTGTCCGGGTGCAGAGCTAAATCATGCTCGCCGTGACAGTGCAGCACGCTCGGCTGTGGCTCAAATCCATCGAGGATCAAGTCCCCGCGGATGTCAGCCGTGAAGTTCAAACTTCCAAATCTGACCTGACGGCCAGGGGCGTAGCTTTCAATCTGCTCCAGATGGCCAAGCGAATTGGCCCGCAGTGCAAAGCCGCCGAATACGAAGATCTGTCCGGGGAGGAAGGTCTCACCCTGGACTGCGTCGTTGATGATGATTGAAGAAGCCATCGAGCCTATCGGTGACGACACAGAGGAACTCTCAATGAAAGCACCAATGTCGGTGTCAAAACCGGTGGATCTCGGGTAGGGGGTCCCGAACTGTGCGTCTAGGTGGATGGTAACAGGAGACAAGGGACACAATGTTTTACCCAGGTTCGGGCCCTCTTGATGGAGGTAAAACCCTACATCCTGCTTGATTAATATTGATGATGTGTGTTACAAGAGTGGATCTACCACGAGATCAAGGAGGCTAAACCCTAGAAGCTAGCCTATGGTATGATTGTTGTTCGTCCTATGGACTAAAGCCATCCGGTTTATATAGACACCGGAGAGGGCTAGGGTTACACAGAGTCGGTTACAATGGTAGGAAATCTACATATCCGTATCGCCAAGCTTGCCTTCCACGCCAAGGAAAGTCCCATCCGGACACGGGACAAAGTCTTCAATCTTGTATCTTCATAGTCTTGGAGTCCGGCCGATGATGATAGTTCGGCTATCCGGACACCCCCTAGTCCGGGACTCCCTCACTCATGCTCTGTGAGATTAGCTGGAGTGGTGAGAGGTTCTCCTACCTACGGACTGCCCAAATGGAGTTTAGAAACTGCGTCACAAAAGGAGCATAGATCGGTACCTTGCAGTACCACACCATATTGTACATCTCCTCCCACATCCACTTGGAGACATCAAACGTGGCACCGGAACCCCTTTTGGTCTTCATGGTCACAAGCAAATCCACAAGATAACCATAAATATCGTCTTGATTCCCAACCTTGGGTAGCAGCACACAATGGAACACATGATGCAGATTATCATAGACTGGCAAAAGGTCATTGGAGTTACCCATGGTACCATGACCCGAGATGTACAGAGGGGCAAGCTTCACCTTGTCCATGGGGTGGACTCGGTCGTGAGGACGGAGACCACCTTGGCCCTCCAACCCGGTATCCTCATAGCCAAGAGTGTTGCAGAAGGCTCTCCAAGGGACATGAAAGAACTCATCACGGCACATAAAGGACAGGTGACGCGCATCATCGGTGCCGAAGTGGACTATAGCATAGAACTAATGAATGACCTGCACATGGAAGTCACAATTCACAGTCACGACCTTGATCAAATCAAGCTCCTCACATCTCCAGAGCCTCTCCAAATTAATCAAGGTTGTTCCTCTAGTGATTGACATCAATGGACCACATACGGGTGAACTTCTTCTTGTAGTGCTCGAAAATTTCTGACACAACCCTTATCTGCAACTCATTCCGAAACTGAGGGTTGTTCCATCGAGGATGCGGCGCCACAGAGTGGGGATCCTGGAAACGGAACTTTTCCCAGTCTGTAAGCTTCCATTTGTGCATTGGCATCACAGCACGCTGCTTGGAAGCAGCAGACTTCTCCCGGTGAGTGGCTTTGGTAGGGATCACAACCTCGCGAGTATACTCACTGTCATCTGATGGTTTGCCCCTACAGGCCCTCTTCTTGGTGTTCTGAGACTTCTGAGCAGCACGAGAGCTAGAGCCACCTGCAAATGCACACAGAGAGCACACAGATACCCCAACAAAGATGAGAGAAATGTACACAAGATCAGAAGAATAAATCTCATGTTTGTAAGTAGAAGAAGAACAGTGCAGATGGGTTTAGAGAAAGCGGTTGTTCTGGTTGTTCGACCGGTAGAACCACCAAAGCGGTTGTACTTCTCGTGAGGAGCGGTAGTAGCGCTGAGAGCGGATCTGCCGAGTTGAAGAACGGGTACAACCCTACTTTGAATCTAGATGCAATATTCCTACTTCTAACTACGCACAAGAAAAAGGAGGATTTTATAAGGATCTCTCCCACCAATCATTTGGCCAAAAATGCAGGAGTACAAGCAATGCCCTAGAGGAAGGATTCAACAAAAGGAACCCTAAGAACAAGAGGAAACAGGGCATTACTAGTATCCATGGGAGGAGATTGGAAGGGAGGCGACCTCCACGGAGCGGATCTAGATGAAGAGTCGACCGATCCGGAACGCCTAAGAGTGCTCCGGGGCAATGGGTGGAGCAACCGGCAGCTAGGGTTTAGATGCGGGACGGGTGTGAAGGGGAAATAGAATACCCCTCCAGCCGCACCCTTTATATATGCGCCCAGATGTCAGCCGGTGGTACCGCTCTGAAGAGTGGTAGTACTACTCCTGTAGCTAGCCGGTGTTTGAGGATGGTACTTCCGCGCCAGAAGAAGCGGTAGTACCGCTTCCAAATACCGGTACTACTGGCCAGTGGTACAGGTACAAGCAAGAGCGGTAGAACTGCTCGTGCAAGACCAGAAGTACCAATGGGACTACACAACTTAGTGGAAGAGCGGTAGAACCGCTCTGACCACCGGTTGTACCGCCAAGTTGCCTCAGCCCATGCACAAAAAGATCAAACTTGTGTACATTTCGAAAAGATGGCTTGAGATGAGAAGGCTTAGGATGGAAGCAAGACACTGTATTATGATGATGAACGCCCCAAGAGTGCAAGAAGCAAACGATAAAAGCCACTCCTTGAAGAATTCAAGCATCTAGGAGAACCGAAGGAGCAAGGCAAAAGGAAACACACAACAAAGAAAACACCCTTGCACAAGGGCGGTGGCCGGAGACACCTATGTTTGAGTCAAATGGTATGGCGCCGCGAAGAATTATCCTTTGGCCCATGACCAAAAATCGTCTTTGAAGCACAAGTACCATCAAAAATGGCTAATGTGAAAGAGATGGTTAATTTTTGCATAATAAGGGGAGGAAGAGCTCATCGAGAGAACAATACTCCCCCTATGTCCATGCCTACACCTAAACAAGACATCACGATGAGTATGGTGGGGTGTGCAAGGGTTCAAGCCACATTGCTCGAATCAATGATATTTAGCTCATGCCTTAACTCACGAAATCTTGCCTCATCCAAGGGCTTCGTGAAAATATCTGCAAGGTTATCATAAGTGTTGACATAGTTGAGCTCGATCTCCCCTCGCCTAATGTGATCCCAGATGCAGTGATACCGTATCTCAATATGCATCGTCTTGAAGTGTTGCACTGGGTTGAGAGAAATCTTGATGGCACTTTCATTGTCACACCAAAGAGGAACTTTGTCACAAATGGCATTGTAATCCTTTAAAGTTTGCCTCGTCCATAGAAGTTGTGCACAACAACTACCAGCGGCCACATACTCCGCTTTAGTGGACGAGAGAGACACACAACTTTTCTTCTTAGAAGACCAACTCACCAAAGAGCAACCAAGGAATTGGCACCCTCCAGAAGTTGACTTCCTATCCACTTTGTCTCCTACCCAATCAGAGTCCAAATAGCCCACAAGGTTGAAGTTTGCTCCTCTTGGGAACCATAAGCCAAAGTTTGGGGTATGAGCCAAATATCGGAAGATTCGCTTGACCGCCACATAGTGGCTTTCCTTAGGTGCGGCTTGAAACCGTGCACAAAATCCCACACTCAACATGATATCCGGTCTAGATGCACAAAGGTATAAAGAAAGGAGCCAATCATGGAGCGATATACCTTTTGATCCACCGCTTTACCATTGGGATCTATGTCAAGTTGGCATTTGATGGGCATTGGAGTGGAAGCCGGCTTGACATCACTTAGCTTGAATCTCTTGAGCATGTCTTGAGTGTATTTGGCTTGGTTGATGAAGGTTCCTTCTATTTTTTGCTTGATTTTGAACCTGAGAAATAACTTCAACTCTCCCATCATGGACATCTTGAACTCTGAGGTCATGAGAGTGGCAAACTCCTCATTGAAAGCTTTGTTAGGGGAAACGAAGATAATATCATCAACATATAGTTGGCATACAAACAACTCCCCTTTGACCTTCTTAGTAAAAAAAGTGGGGTCAATTTTCCCAATTTCAAACCCACGATCTTGCAACTCGGTGAGGTGCTCATACCACGCATGTGGGGCTTGTTTAAGGCCATATAGTGCCTTATCGAGTTTGTACACATGATCGGGGAAATAGGGATCCTCGAACCCCGGGGGTTGTTTGACATACACCAACTATTAATAGGACCATTAAGAAAAGCACTCTTCACATCCATTTGTTGCAACTTAAAGTTATGATGAGAAGCATAAGCAATAAACAAATGAATGGATTCAAGGCGAGCAACGGGAGCAAAGGTTTCATCGTAGTCGATACCCTTGACTTGGGAGTAGCCTTGTGCAACCAACCAGCCTTGTTGCGAATGATAATCCCATGAGCATCTTGCTTGTTCTTGAATATCCACTTGGTTCCAATGACAATATGGTTCCCCATTGGCCTTGGCACCAATCTCCACACCTTGTTCTGCTCTAAGTTGTTGAGTTCTTCATGCATGGCGTTAAGCCAATCCGGATCCTCAAACGCCTCATAGACCTTTTGGGGTTCAACACAAGAGACAAACGCGTGATGTTCACAATAGTTTTCTAATTGTATACGAGTGCTTACCCCATTTCTTAAGCTTCGAAGCACATTCTTCATGAGATGATCTTTGGAATTGAGCTTGGATGCAATCTTAGCGGCACGACGCTCCAATTCCTCCTCAGGAGTGAGTTGAGGAGGGGAAACTTGATCATCTTGAGCGTCGTCTTGAGCTAGTTCTTGATCTTGAACTTGCTCGGTGATATGAACTTGACTTTGGGAATCACTTGGTGGTTCACCACCATCTTGAGGTTGATCTTGCCCTTGGTCTTGTTCAAATGGTGGAGGGCCTTCACTTTGTTCTTCAGAAGCGTGTGGGTTTTGGGTTGGTGATGGTTCCACTTGAGTGGAACATTGTCCTTCTCCTTAGGCCACAAGGGGTTCCTCAATGGGTAGGATATGACCAACACCCATTCTTCTTATGGCTTGGGGAGGAATTTCATCACCTACATCACAAGTACCACTTTGCTCCACTTGGGAGCCGTTATTCTCATCAAACTCTACGTTACACGTCTCCTCAATAAGTCCCGTGGACTTATTGAGGACACTGTAAGCATGAGAGTTTGTAGCATAACCGACAAATATGCCCTCGTGACCTCTAGCCTCAAATTTAGACAACCGAACGCCTTTCTTGAGAATGAAGCACTTACACCGAACACCCGAAAGTACTTGAGGTTGGGCTTGCTACCAGTGAGTATCTCATATGGAGTCTTGTTCAAGACTTCGCAGAGATAGAGCCGATTGGATGCATGACACACGGTGTTGATGGATTCGGCCCAAAATTTGTATGGAGACTTGAACTCCGCCATCATGGTCCTTGTCGTATCCATCAATGTCCGGTTCTTCCTCTCCGCTACACCATTTTGTTGAGGGGTGTATGGTGCGGAATATTGATGCTTGATCCCCTCATCACTAAGAAACTCATCCAAGGTGTAGTTCTTGAACTCGGTGCCATTATCACTCCTTATGGTCAAGATCTTTGCATTGTGTTGGTGTTGAGCTTCATTTGCAAAGTCAATGATGGTTTGTTGGGTCTCACTCTTCCTCTTGAAGAAATATACCCAAGTGTATCTTGAATAATCATCCATAATCACCAAGCAATACTTTCTACCCCCAATACTATCAAAGGATGGAGGCCCAAAGAGATCCAAGTGAAGGAGCTCCAAAGGCCTCTTCGAGTAGATGATAGTCGTGGGAGGGTGAGACTTCTCATGTAGCTTTCCTTCGATACAAGCACTACAAGCATGATCTTTGGCAAAACTAACATTTGTTAGTCCACGGACATGGTCTCCCTTGAGAAGAGTTTGCAAAGATCTCATATTGACATGGGCTAAATGGCGATGCCAAAGCCATCCCACGTCAACTTTAGCCATTAGGCATGTCGCGGTCTTAGTGGGTCGCTCCGAGAAGTTAATCACATAGAGACTGTTCTCGACATGCCCAACAAAGGCTACCTTAAGAGTCTTGCTCCACAAGAGGTCCACTGTATCAATATCAAAGAAAGTGGCAAAGCCTATGAGTGCAAGTTGACGAACAGAAAGTAAATTGTATGCAAGGGACTCAACAAGCATGACCTTCTCGATCGTGAGATCATGAGAAATGACAACCTTGCCAAGTCCCAATACGTTAGAAGACAAAGCATCACCCCACTCGACATTGGTGGGCATAGATGGAATCTTGTGCACGTCCACCACCAAGTCCTTGCTTCCGTTCATATGATTTGTGGCTCCACTGTCAAGCAACCATGATCCCCCACCGGAAGCAAACACCTACAAGAGATCAATGCTTGGTTTTAGGTACCCATTTTGTAATGGGTACTTTGATGTTAGTAACAATGGTCTTAGGAACCCAAATAGACCATTCAATGTACTCATAAGGAGAACCAACAAATTTGGCATAAACATGCCCATCACTAGCATGACATAGCACATAGGAAGGATTAAAGTCTCCAGCTTTGTTGGAAGGGGTGGCATTGCCCTTCTTGACAAAACCACCCTTCACATTGTTCTTCTTCCCCTTAGGGGCATCCTATCCCTCCTTCACAAAAGTTTGCTTGAGAGAAGGAGGTCGTTTGGTCTTGTCATTCTTCTTCTTGTTCTTGGACTTGGGTGCAAACCCAATCCCCTCCTTGTACACAACTTCCTTTTGATTGCTCAAAAGGTTGTTGAGGTTCTTCTCACCTTGTATGCAAGACACAAGGCCTTTCTCAAGTTGCTCCTTCAACTTTGCATTCTCCTCAACAAGATGCATATGCTCACAACATGGGTTAGTAGCATTTGCATTATCAATTAAAACCATATGAGGAAAAGTGGCTTTCTCCTTGGTTAGCTTCACTTGGAGTTGATCATGAGACTCTTTAAGGCTAGCATGAGTACCCTTCAAGGACTTGTGAGCATTGTCAAGTATATCAAACTCCTCCTTGAGTCTAGCAAGATCAACCCAAAGTTTGGCCTTTTCATTATTGAGCACACGAGATACAACAAGAGCATGATCAAGATCTTTCTTAACTTTAGCATGATCATCATTGTGTGACTCCTCAAGAGCCAAACAATGACCATGCTCTTCCTCAAGAGCATTAGAGAGATCCAAAATATCATCGGCATAGTCACGACTATGCCCCTCCATCTTAGAGATGGTTTCTTCGTGAGCCTCTATCATGTCATTGGATTCACCAAGTTGTTCCAAGAGAGCAACAAAGTGCTTCTTGGATTTACCCTTGAGCTTACTCATAAAAGACTGAAATTCATTTTCCTCCTCATTGGATCCCTCACTTTCATCAATGCAATCCTTCAAAGAAGGATTAGTAATGATGGTAGTTTTGATGTTGGGGGTTACCTTGTTGGTGGCTTTAGCCATGAGGCACTTGGCGGTGATGTTCTCATTGGGTGAGTCAAAGAGGGACACCCGTCGAGTTGTCGCAATGGACACAGAGGCCATGGCAATCGACTCACCATCTTCGTCATCATCATCCTCATTGTACTCTTCTTCTGCCACCAACCCCTTGGGAGGATTCTTCTTGGTGAAGTTGCTCTTGTTGGGGAAGGACTTGGCCATGTCTTTTCGGGTGAGCTTGCCACCATTGTCTTCCCTCTTCTCATATGGGCACTCCGCAACAAAATGGCTCAATTGCCACAATTATAGCAAGTCCTCACACATTGCTTGCCCTTCGTGCCACTTGAGTTGTTCTTGTTGAAGTTGGGCCTTGTGTTCTTCTTGCTCCAAAATTGCCTTGAAGCGAGAGCCATGTGCTCATGATAAGCATATTTCGTATCTTCGGGGTTTCTCTCCTCTTCCTCCTCTTCGTCCACACTAGCCGTGGCCTTCAAGGCAAGGTTGGGCTTCTTTTCTCTTTGAGAATGCAACACCGCATTGTCGGCGGTCTTGTCCAAGATCCTCATTGCCACAAACTCATCCAACACTTCACTTGAGGACAAGGTCTGGAAGTCCGGAATTTGACGAATGACATATGACATGGCCTTGTGGTACGACATCATGGCCTCGAGGAACTTGCGCTTGATCCAATTGTCATCTGTATCCTTCATCTTCATCTTCATTCATTGCAAACTCATCGGCTTCATCATGGCCTTGAGGAACTTGCGCTTGATACAATTATCCCATGATCTCGGAGTGAGACCGCGAGAGTGGTTAATCTCCGGTAAAGCTCACGAGGTTCTTCATCTTCATTCATTGCAAACTCATTGGATTCATCTTGCACAACTTCATAGTTGGAGGGTTGAATGCTTGCGCTTCCCTTGTAATGAAAACAACATGGTGCAATGCTTCCTTGGCCACGGTGAAAGGTCGGAGATGCGCAATATCTTCAGAGGGAATAGCATCTTGGATCATGAAGAGAGCATTCTCGTTGAATTGATGATCCGCGTCTTCTCTAGGGGTGAAGTTGCTTGGGTAATGCGGATAGAAACCTTGCTCAATGATTCTCCAAAGATTAGTATTAACATTATTTAAATGATGTTTAAAGCGATAGACCCAAGAGTCAAAATCCTCATTTTTCACAATTTTAGGAGGAGGACAAACATGATTCAAATGAGTGGAGGAAACCGGTCCTCCATAAGAAAGTGGAGGTTCAACATGGGCAAAGATGCCACTACTATTTTTACCACTAGATAAAGGAGCTTTTTCACTAGTAGCTTCCCCCTTGTCGGAGTTAGCATCCATCACTTTGTTAGCGGGATCACCCACTTTCATTGGTGCAGTGGATAATTAAAGCCCTTCTAAGAACTTGTTAAACATGCTTTCAACCTCGGTCGTCATGGAGGTTTTAAATGTGTCCAAAGCCACATTGAATTCCTCATGAGAGACCGCGGTTCCCTGATACGTCTCCAATGTATCTATAATTTTTGATTGTTCCATGCTATTATATAACCCGTTTTGGATGTTTATGGGCCTTACTATACACTTATATATCTTTTATGGGAATAACCTATTAACCGGAGGCCCAGCCCAAATTGCTGTCTTTTTGCCTATTTCAGTGTTTCGCATAAAAGGAATATAAAACGGAGTCCAAACGGAATGAAACCTTCGGGAGAGTTATTATTGGAACAAACGCAATCCAGGAGACTTGGAGTGGACTTCAAGAAGTAGCCGAGGAAGCCACGAGGCAGGGAGGCGCGCCCTAGGGGGGTGGGCACGCCCCCATCCTCATGGGCCCCTCGTGGCTCCCCTAACCAACGTCCTTCACCTATATATATCTACGTAGCCCGAAAACATCCAATAGCACCACGAAACCCTATTTCCACCGCTGTAACCTTCTGTTCCTGGGAGATCCCATCTTGGAGCCTTTTCCGGCGCTCTGCCAGAGGGGGAATCGATCATGGAGGGCTTCTACATCAATGCCAAAGCCTCTCTAATGAGTTGTGAGTAGTTTACCACAGACCTTCGGGTCCATAGTTATTAGCTAGATGGCTTCTTCTCTCTCTTTGAATCTCAATACAATGTTCTTGATCTTCTTGGAGATCTACTCGAAGTAACTATTTTGCGGGGTGTTTGTCGAGATCCGATGAATTGTGGGTTTATGGTCAAGTTTATCTATGAGAAATATTTGAATCTTCTCTGAATTCTTTTATGTATGATTGGTTATCTTTGCAAGTCTCTTCGAATTATCAGTTTCGTTTGGCCTACTAGATTGATCTTTCTTGCAATAGGAGAAGTGCTTAGATTTGGGTTCAATCTTGCGGTGTCCTTTCCTAGTGATAGCAGGGGCAGCAAGGCACATATTGTATTGTTGCCATCGAGGATAAAAAGATGGGGTTTATATCATATTGCTTGAGTTTATCCCTCTACATCATGTCATCTTGCCTAATGCGTTACTCTGTTCTTATGAACTTAATACTCTAGATGCATGCTAGATAGCGGTCGATGTGTGGAGTAATAGTAGTAGATGCAGAATCGTTTCGATCTACTTGTCGCGGACGTGATGCCTATATACATGATCATGCCTAGATATTCTCATAACTATGCACTTTTCTATCAATTGCTCGATAGTAATTTGTTCACCCACCATAATACTTATGCTATCTTGAGAGAAGCCACTAGTGAAACATGTGCCTCCCGGGTCTATTTTCCATCATATAAGTTTTCGATCTACTTTATTTTTCAATCTTTACTTTTCAATCTACATCATAAAAATACCAAAAATATTTATCTTATCTTATTATCTCTATCAGATCTCACTTTCGCAACTGGCCGTGATGGGATTGACAACCCCTTTATCGCGTTGGTTGCGAGGTTCTTGTTTGTTTGTGTAGGTATGAGGGACTTGAAGTGTAGCCTCCTACTGGATTGATACCTTGGTTCTCAAAACTGAGGAAAATACTTATGCTACTTTGTTGCATCACCCTTTACTCTTCAAGGGAAAAACCAACGCATGCTCAAGAGGTAGCAAGAAGGATTTCTGGCGACGTTGTTTGGGAGGTCTTCGCTCAAGTCAAGACATACCAAGTACCCATCACAAACTCTTATCTCTCGCATTACATTATTTGCCATTTGCCTCTCATTTTCCTCTCCCCCACTTCACCCTTGCCGTTTCATCCGCCTTCTCTTTTCCGTTTGCCTTCCCTTTGCCATGGCCGAATCAGAAAGGGCTAAGGTTTTTCTACCGGGTTTTAGTACTTTGGATAGTCCCTCTGTCCTCTCCAAGCTTATAAATAATGATGCTATGGAAAGACGTACCAGGGTTATCAATGAGAGTTTGAACAATTTCAATGAAGATGACTCTGGAATTTTTCATTATTTACTTGATGAGTCTTTAAAAGATGCTTGGTATAGGCTATTAAGGATTCGAGCTACCTATGTGCCACAATATCAAATTGAGATATACCTAAAAAGCTTTTATGTTGGCTTACCCTCTTCGTTCAAGCAAGTTTGACATTCTATTTTTGAAGAAGGTTTTCTTGAGGGGGATGCTATAGATACCTATGAAAAAATCAAAACTATATTTGGGCACCCCATGAGTGATAAGGTTGAATCCACCTCTCTGTTATGCTTTTATCAAAACGAAATTATCAAAGAGCTGAAGGCTAGCTTAGATTCAAATTTCCGTAGTTTGCTTAATATTTCTTCCACCATTAATGGAAATGTGCTTTCCCAAAATATAAAGATGAATGCTATATATAAGAAATTTTCTCTTTTCTTTCCCAATACCAATGATGGCAATACTTATATCTATTCTCGCTTTTATGCCTGGCTAGGGGCGTTAAAAGATAGCGCTTGTTAGGAGGCAACCCAATTTTTTTTTGTTCCTTGCTTTTTGTTCCTGTTTAGTATTAAATAATTCATCTAGACTCTTTTTATATATGTTCTTATGTTTTAATTAGTGTTTGTGCCAAGTAGAACCTTTGGGAAGACTTGGGTGAAGTCTTTATGATCTTGCTGTAAAAAAACAGAAACTTTAGCACTCACGAGATTAGCTGCCATTTTTTACTGGAGAGCGATTTTAGGTTGATTCTTTTTGCAGATGATTAATAGACAAATTCCTTACGTCCACCAATTTTTTAAGATTTTTTCGAGTTACAGAAGTATTCAAAAGTTACAGATTGCTACAGATTTTTCTGTTTTTGACAGATTCTGTTTTTCGTGTGTCGTTTGCTTATTTTGATGAATCTATGGCTAGTATCGGGGGGTATGAACCATAGGGAAGTTGGAATACAGTAGGCTTAACACCAATATAAATAAATAATGAGTTCATTATAGTACCTTAAGTAGTGGTTTTTCTTTCTTGCACTAACGGAGCTTATGAGATTTTTTGTTGAGTTTTGTGTTGTGAAGTTTTCAAGTTTTGGGTAAAGATTTGATGGACTACAGAATAAGAAGTGGCAAGAGCCTAAGCTTGGGGATTCCCAAGTAACCCCAAGATAAATTCAAGGATAACCAAAAGCCTAATCTTGGGGATGCCCCGGAAGGCATCCCTTCTTTCGTCTTCGTCTATTGGTAACTTTACTTGGAGCTATATTTTCATTCACCACATGATATGTGTTTTGCTTGGAGCGTCTTGTATGATATGAGTCTTTGCTTTTTAGTTTAACACAATCATCCTTGTTGTACACACCTTTTGGGAGAGACACACATGATTGGGAATTTATTAGAATACTCTATGTGCTTCACTTATATCTTTCGAGCTAGATAATTTTGCTCTAGTACTTCACTAATATCTTTCTAGAGCACGGCGGTGGTTTTATTTTGTAGAAATTATTGATCTATCATGCTTCACTTATATTATTTTGATAGTATTTTAGAACAGCATGGTATTTACTTTGGTCATAAAATTAGTCCTAATATGATGGGCATCCAAGTTGGGTATAATAAAAACTATCGTATAGAGTGCATTGAACACTATGATCAATTTGATAATTGATAATTGTTTTGAGATATAGAGGTGGTAATATTAGAGTCATGCTAGTTGGGTAATTATGAAATTGAGAAATACTTGTGTTGAAGTTGGCAAGTCCCGTAGCATGCACGTATGGTGAAAGTTGTGTAACAAATTTGTAGCATGGGGTGCTCTTTGATTGCCTTCCTTATGTGTGGAGGTCGGGATCGCACGATGGCTAACTCCTACCAACCCTTCCCCTAGGAGCATGCGTAGTAGTACTTTGCTTCGAGGGCTAATAAACTTTTGCAATAAGTATATGAGTTCTTTATGACTAATGTGATTCCATGGATTATACGCACTCTCACCCTTCTACCATTGCTAGCCTCTCTTGTGCCGCGCAACTTTCGCCCGTATCATAAACCAACTTATATCTTCCTCAAAACAGCCACCATACCTACCTATTATGGCATTTCCATAGCCATTCCGAGATATATTGCCATGCAACTTTCCACCGTTCCGTTTATTATGACACATTCCATCATTGTCATATTGCTTTGTGCATGATCATGTAGTTGACATCGTATTTGTGGCAAAGCCACATTCATAATTCTTTCATACATGTCACTCTTGATTCATTGCATATCACTATACACCGCCGAAGGCATGCACATAGAGTCATATTTTGTTCTAAGTGTTGAGTTGTAATTCTTAAGTTGTAAATCAATAAAAGTGTGATGATCTTCATTATTAGCGCATTGTCCCAAGTGAGGAAAGGATGATGGAGACTATGATTCCCCCACAAGTCGGGATGAGACTTCGGACTTTACAAAAAAAAGTAAAAGAGGCCAATGTTACTATCCTTTTTCCACACTTGTGCTTCAAAGTAGCACCATGATCTTCATGATAGAGAGTCTCATATGTTGTCACTTTCATATACTAGTGGGAATTTTTCATTATAGAACTTGGCTTGTATATTCCAATGATGGGCTTCCTCAAAATGCCCTAAGTCTTCGTGAGAAAGCGAGTTGGATGCACACCCACTTAGTTTCTTTTGTTGAGCTTTCATACATTTATAGCTCCAGTTCATATGTTGCATGGCAATCCCTACTCACTCACATTAATACTATTGATGGGCATCTCCATAGCCCATTGATACGCCTAGTCAATGTGAGACTTTCTCCTTTTTTGTCTTCTCCACACAACCTCCATCATCATATTCTATTCCACCCATAATGATATATCCATGGCTTACGCTCATGTATTGCGTGAGAGTTAAAAAAAGTTGAGCGCATTAAAAAGTATGAACCAATTGCTTGGCTGAAACCGGGGTTGTGCATGATGGGAGTATTTTGTGTGACGAAAATGAAGCATAGCCTAACTATATGATTTTGTAGGGATAAGCTTTCTTTGGCTATGTTATTTTGATAAGACATGATTACTTGTCAGTATCCTTGAAGTATTACTATGTTTATGTGAATATGAACTTTTATTTTGAATCATTTGGATCTGAACATTCATGCCACAATAAAGAAAATTACATTGAGAAATATGCTAGGTAGCATTCCACATAAAAAATTCTGTTTTTATCATTTACCTACTCGAGGATGAGCAGGAATTAAGCTTGGGGATGCTTGATACGTCTCCAACGTATCTATAATTTTTTATTGTTCCATGCTATCATATTACCCATTTTCGATGTTTATGGGCTTTACTATACACTTTTATATCATTTTTGGACTAACATATTAACCGGAGGCCCGGCCCAAATTGCTGTTATTTTGCCTATTTCAGTGTTTCGCGGAAAAGGAATATCAAACGGAGTCCAAACGGAATGAAACCTTCGGGAGAGTAATTTTTGGAACAAACGCAATCCAGGAGACTTGGAGTGGACGTCAAGAAGCAGCCGAGGAAGCCACGAGGCAGGGAGGCGCGCCCACATCCTCATGGGCCCCTCATGGCTCCCCTGACCGACTTCCTTCGCCTATATATCTACGTACCACGAAAACATCCAGGAGCACCATGAAACCTTATTTCCATCGCCGTAACCTTCTATTCCAGGGAGATCCCATCTTGGAGCCTTTTCTGGCGCTCTGCCGGAGGGGGAATCAATCACGGAGGGCTTCCACATCAACGCCAAAGCCTCTCTGATGAGTTGTGAGTAGTTTACCACAGACCTTCGGGTCCATAGTTATTAGCTAGATGGCTTCTTCTCTCTCTTTGAATCTCAATACAATGTTCTCCTCGAACTTCTTGGAGATCTATTCGATGTAACTCTTTTTGCGGGGTGTTTGTCGAGATCCGATGAATTGTGGGTTTATGATCAAGTTTATCTATGAGAAATATTTGAATCTCCTCTGAATTATTTTATGTATGATTGGTTATCTTTGCAAGTCTCTTCGAATTATCATTTTGGTTTGGCCTACTAGATTGATCTTTCTTGCAATAGGAGAAGTTCTTAGCTTTGGGTTCAATCTTGCGGTGTACTTTCCCAGTGACAGCAGGGGCAGCAAGGCACATTTTGTATTGTTGCCATCGAGGATAAAAAGATGGGGTTTATATCATATTGCTTGAGTTTATCCCTCTACATCATGTCATCTTCCCTAATGTGTTACTCTGTTCTTATGAACTTAATACTCTAGATGCATGTTGGATAGCGGTCGATGTGTGGAGTACTAGTAGTAGATGCATCGTTTCGATCTACTTGTCGCGGACATGATGCCTATATACATGATCATGCCTAGATATTCTCATAACTATGCACTTTTCTATCAATTGCTCAACAGTAATTTGTTCACCCACCGTAATACTTATGCTATCTTGAGAGAAGCCACTAGTGAAACCTATGGCACCGGGTCTATTTTCCATCATATAAGTTTCCAATCTACTTTATTTTGCAATCTTTACTTTTTAATCTACATCATAAAAATACCAAAAATATTTATCTTATCTTATTATCTCTATCAGATCTCACTTTCGCAAGTGGCCGTGAAGGGATTGACAACCCCTTTATCGCGTTGGTTGCGAGGTTCTTGTTTTTTTGTGTAGGTACAAGGGACTTGAAGTGTAGCCTCCTACTGGATTGATACCTTGGTTCTAAAAACTGAGGGAAATACTTACGCTACTTTGCTGCATCACCCTTTCCTCTTCAAGGGAAAAACCAACGCATGCTCAAGAGGTAGCATTCCCCCATCGGCCATAGACAAGACCGGATTCACACTGGAGTGCTCCTCCCCACCATCTACGGTCAACCATACTCTTCGGACGACAAAGTCTTTAATGAAGAGACGAGGCTCTGATACCAATTTAAAGGATCGATATAGTTGACTAGCAGGGGGTGAATAGGCAACTAAAAAATTAACTTTTATTTACCAATTTAAACTTTGCATAAAAGTAGGTTATCTAGATATGCAACTAGGTGAGCAACCTATATGATGCAACAACAACAAGCACACAAGCAAGCAAGGGATACAACACACTATAAGCTCGATCGAGTAAAGGTACACTACTAGGGAAAACCCTATGCACAGAATCTTAGCAGCAGCGCTGCTCAAAAAGGAGCGCTGCTGCTAATTAGCAGTAGCGCCGGTGTGGAAAATGCGCTACTGACAAGTGTTTAGTAGTAGCACGCTCTGTGTAACACGCGCTGCTACAAATATCGACTGACAGTGCCCCCTCACCTCCATTTAGTAGCAGCGCGGTATCGCTAGCCGCGCTACTGCTAAAGCTGTAGTAGTAGCGCGGTTTTTCTGAGGTCGCTGCTGCTAATTTTCAAATTGGACACACTTTTTGTCCCGGTTAGCAGTAGCGCTTCTGACGAAAGCGCTCTGCTGCTAATTTCTTATCAGCAGCGCATTTTACGTCCCGTGCTACTGCTAATCCGCACCAACCCACCACCTTTTCCCCACTGCCCCCCTCCCCCTCCTCTCTTCCCTTTCCCCTACCTCCCACATGCTCCCACTCTCACTCTTCTTCTTCCTCAATACTTCTCCCCCATTACTCTCTCTCTCTTCTATCTACCTTTCCCTCTCTTCATTACTCCTATCTAACTACACCACCTCCATTAATGCATCTCCTTTCTCTTTTTCCTTCCCCTCCACTAGTTGTCTCCTCCCAAATTAGGTAGCTAGGTAGATGTACGATTTAGTTAAGTGACCTATTTGCCCCCTAACTAGATCTATCTTTGTCAAGAAGAGCTTTGTGCACTTTTGATCTCCCTACAACATCATCTCCACCGTGTGCTCGATCTCGAGATAGGTGATGAAAATTTCATGCTTTTGCAAAATGGAAATATGTTTATGTGTCTGTGATATTGTAACATCCCAAATTTCCAATTTGGCATGTTATACATAGATCATCCATACATATCATATTTTATTGCTTTTCATTTGCAATCCTCGAAATCCTAAGCAACTTAAGGACCCTCGGAGAGAGTTGGGGATTTTCCGATTTTCATATTTGATTTTTATCAAATACTAAAGAAGAGGATTTTGATTTTAATTATTTTTCTCTCCGGAAAATATTTCATCTCAAATAAACAAATGAGCGGAGATAATATGACTTCTCCAAAATATCGGAGGAAAAATGTTAAAATCATTATTTGGTTTTTATTTGATTTTATTCGGGATTTTATTTGCCCTAGAAAAAAATTTGCATGTTTTAAAAGTTGCATTTTAGGGGCCAAGAAAAGTTCATCTCTTTCTAAATATTCCATTTAGACGGAGAAAACATGTTTTGGAATTTTTAGAATTTTTATTTATTTTCCTAGGATTTTTCTAAGTCGGCGGAACATTCTAAAAAAAAAACCGCGCCCGACCGGGCCAAGGGCCCAGCCAGGCGGGCCCACCTCGCGGCCGCCTCCCCGCGCGCGCCGCCGTGCGCCGCACGGACGCCGAGGGGAGTCTGAGCCGGACTCCTCCTCGGGCGCCCCCTTCCCCAAGTCGGAGCCGCCCCCTCCTTAAATACAGCTGCCCCGCCGCCCTCACCACCACCCCGCCACCATCGCCGCCGCCGAGCAACGCCCGAGCCGCCGCGCCCAGCCCGAGCTGCCGCCGCCGTCTTCCGCGCTGTCGCCGATGTCGCCTTCTCGCCGAGCCCCGCCGCCCCTCGCCGAGCCCCGCCGGAGCCGCCCGCCCTGCCGGACGACCTCGCCGGAGGTAGCCACCCCGCCGCCGGTTTTTTTCCGAATAAAACCCCTTCGGTTTTTTTGAGAAAAATCCTAGTTCATTTTTTTAGATCGGTTTTATTCTTTGGTTTACTTTCTTAGCGAGCGTTCGCTCGTTCGTTCGTTTTAACGAACGTGTTCATCATTTAGTTTCTGCTAACGAACGTTCGTTCGTTTAGCCATTCGTCGTTTTTCTTTTTATCAAATTTATTCCGCGATTATTCTGATCACGATTTCTGATCCGATGTTCGAACCTGTTTATCTTTTCGCTTGTTTATCGGAATCAGGCGATTCAAGCGCCTAGAGTTTCATCTCGAAACCCTCTTTACGATTAATCAACTCAAACAAGTTTTATTCTCTGTAAAATTTGACCCTAGTTCAGATTAGTAAACGGATCTTATTTCTTCCGCCGTTTGAGTTTCGTTGCTCCGGTTGATTTGATTCTTTTTGCAAACCGGAGTTCTTAAGTTGAACTCTCTGGTCAAACTCTTTTATTTGGAGTTCTACTTGTGCATATTTGCTTGTTGCTTATGTATGTTATTGTTTGTTTGCGATAGAATTCCCGGAGTGCGAAGCGTGTTACTATGAGTCTCTAGGATTCATGGATCGTCAGCAAGGCAAGTAACACATTGATCATACTCTTTCCATACCCAGTTTTTATGCATTAGTTTCAATCCTCAAACATTGCATGACTCGGATGCCTTTAACATGTGGGTATCGGGAAGTAGTTGCTGAGGTAGAACCTATTGCCCTGTTTATTATCAAACCCTTGGGAGTTACTTCTACGCGTTGCTTATATTGCCATGCTATGCTCATAGACGTGGATTGGGTTTGAGTGATTTCCATGACAGGTGTGAGATTGTTTACTTAATGGTTCAACTTAAGGTGGCAACTTTAATACACATCTGGGTGGATTGAGGCACCTGGGGTACCCAGTGATTGCCTGTTTTTTTGGAAATCCCGGGGTTACCGTGTGCTTTTCCTATGGACCGCCACCCAGGATCAAAGGGAACTGGGATTATTCATGCTAGAAACTTTTGTGTGCAGCCAAAAGCTATTATGGGCTCTAGCATAGTTGAGTAAGTTACGTGAAGCTCTTGAAGAGGTGGATCAGCAGGTAGTGGGTTTTGTAGGTTTGGTATGGTCTACCCGGAGTAGAGAGTTAATGTTTCTGAAAGACTGTGTCTCGGTCATCCGTTTCTCAAACACTAGGTAGTGCGAGAAATCAACGGAGGCAATCGAGTCTTGTGGGGAAAAGTGCGCAAACCTCTGCAGAGTGTACAATCTAATCATGGTTAGCCGTGTCCCCGTTATGGACAATTCTGAGTATCTAGTACTTGAGTATTCACATGTATCTCAACACTCTTAATTAATATTGTTGGGTTGTTAATTATATTAATTGGGATCATTGAGTTGGGGTTACCTTCTCAAATGATGTTTCAACCACCATGGTAGTTAAATTAAAATTGTATTCCTTTGTTTAGGAAAAAATTGGCTTTTCGCAAAAACATGTAACCATAGAGCTTTCCACTAGCCAAATATGCATGTAGTGGTAGCATTACTCTGTTATTGCTCTTTTGTGTTACATTGCCAGCATATTCCATGTGTTGACCAATTCTCGGGCTGCAACGTATTATGTTGCAGACTTTTCAGACGAGGAGTAAGGTTCGATAGGTCATTGCCCTGCAGCTCAGCTATGTCGATGGAGTTGATGGACTCACTTTACCTTCCAAGCCTTCCGCTGTTACCGCATTAGATGGCCTTAAGCCATATTATTGTAATAAGTTCTCCTTTGAGACATTCGATGTAATAAGTGTGTAATTGCTACTCTGCTGTAAATCCTTCGGGTACTGTGTGTGTCAGCATTACCGATCCAGGGATGACACGGAAGCACAGAGACTTGACCATCTGAGGTCGGGTCGCTACAAGATGGTATCAGAGCACACGCTGAGTGTAGGACACGACCACTAAGATAAACCATAGGTCACTCTTCTCTACTCATTTCTGACTCCTCTCCATTTTCCACTCTTTAGGATGAAGGAGATGAAGAACAAGTTTGCACAACCGGATGAAGACACACCTTTTGGACGCCACTTGAAGGAAGTCACTAGGTACTTGAATATTGGAATACCAAGCTTCACCGGGACGTACAACGCCACCTTACCAGAAGAAGAGCGCTGGATGATTCAAGTACGAGTTCCAAGAAGGACATTCTCGCCAACTTCCAAACCCATAGAGTTTTCTTTCGAAGCACCCACTTGGAGCCTTGGCAAGAGTATGGCAGCTCATATTACGATGGGACGCATTGGAGAAATCTACAACAGGGAGCTTAAAGACACCACCTATCAAATATGTGGGCGCCGAGATGAACAATGGGAGATGATCAGCACCAGGAAGGATAGATCTGTTGCAGCTTTTATCCAGGAGCTAAACCAGCACATTCGACGTCAGGAGAACCAAATGTGCTCAGAAATGATGGAGATGAAGAAGGAAAAAACTAGTATCGTCGAACTGGAGGAAGAACTCAAGTTTACACGCGATGGATATGAGGAGGAAATCAAGACCCTACTGGAGAAGAATGACGACCTAGTCGAGAAGATCGGAGTCTTCATGGGAGGACCAGCCCCGAGAGAAGAGGAAGGAGGTCCCGCTTGTCCGGACAATTACATCATCATCGACGACACCGATTCAGATCCAAGTGATGATGACTACAAAGATGAAGCTGGAGCAGACATCATGGAGTCTTCCACCGATCAAAATTTTTAGATGACCACCATATAATAGTAGCATTTCCCCCCTGTAACTAGTAGTAGTTGAGCACTTTTGCGATAGTCCCAGACCATTTTTGTATGCCCTTGCTTGATTGAATGAATGAATGCTTGTGTTTGCCTCATATGCATATGGGTAGTGTTTCTCCCCTAGATCTTTTTTCTATTCTAATCTCTTCCATCTAAACCCATCAGATGCCTCCGAGGAGAGACCCCGATTTTGTTTTTCCACCGGAGATCACCCAGTTGATCCAACAACAGAATGCATTGATGCAGTTGCTAGTTCAGAACCAGGGAAATGCCAACAACAACAATGCCAACAACAACCCGCCACCAGTGGATAACCTCGCCCGTTTCCTAAGGTTACAGCCGCCGGTGTTTTCCAGTAGCATCAAGCCAATAGTTGCAGATGATTGGCTACACCGTATTGGAAGCGAGTTAACCACCGCAGGATGCACAGATGCTGAGAAGGTGCATTTTGCCGCACACCAACTTGACGGACCTGCAGTAGCATGGTGGGAGAATTTCACAGCCACCTATCCTATCGACACTGTCACATGGGCCCAGTTTCAGCAGGCTTTTCGTACTGCCCATGTCTTGACTGGAGCTATGCAGATGAAGAAGCGTGAGTTTCGCAATTTATGCCAGGGGAACCGTACTGTTGGCCAGTACATGGATGAGTTTAGCAAGTTATCATGCTATGCCCCTGATGATGTGGCCACAGATGTCGCGAAGCAGGAGAAGTTTATGGAAGGGCTGAATGATGAGAAGAGCATGCAGTTGATGGTAGCAACCTTCAACAACTACCAGGAGTTGGTAGATAAGGCTCTAATGATTGAAGGAAAGCAGCAGCAAATCAAGAGCCGTAAGAGGAAGTATGGACAAGGGAAATACAACTCAGGAGCTCACCAGAAGCCCTTCTTAACCCCGAACTTGGGAGGACTTGTTCATAACCATGGAGGTCATAACCATACTGGAGGAGGATCGCATAACCATAATGGTGCGAAGAACGGGAATGGGAACGGAGCCAACAATAATCAGAATCGCTCTAACCCATCTACACCCGCAAAGAGGGACTTAAGCCAAGTTATTTGCTACAAGTGCGGGAAGACAGGGCACTATGCCAATGACTGCTCTGAAGGAAAGAATGGAAACGGAAATGGGAGCGCTGGGAAGAAGCCCAATCCATTCAACAAAGGACAAGTGAACCACGTTAACGTGGAGGAAGTTGAAGAGCAGCCAGACGCGGTAATGGGTAAGTTTTTGGTTCAGTCGTTTACCGCTATTGTTCTTTTCGATACTGGTGCATCGCATTCATACATATCAAGGGGATTTGTGGAAAAGTTTAAGTTACCAACCCAAACCCTTAGGACCCCTCTTTTAGTGAGCTCGCCTGGAGCAGAGTACATGGCTAGCAGATGGTGCACCCAGATGCCCCTAATCATTGGCACACATGTTCTTCCGTCTGACCTAATCATCTTGGAGTCGCAAGGATTGGATGTGATATTAGGTATGGACTGGATGTCAAAATATGGAGGAAGTATTGACTGTGCTAGCAAGTCAATTTATCTTACCACCCCGGAGGAAAAAAGGATTAAGTATGTATCTAGGCATGTGCCTAGGAGGAGCCAAGTAAACGCCCTCACGGGAGTTGTACAGGAGGAAGTACCGGTAGTAAAGGATTTTTCGGATGTTTTCCACGAAGAGTTACCAGGTATGCCACCGGATCGAGACATCGAGTTTTTGATAGAGCTATTGCTAGGTACAGGACCAATATCCAAGAGACCCTATCGGATGTCAGCAAATGACCTGGAGGAAATTAAGAAGCAGATCAAAGAGTTGTTGGAGAAAGGTTACATTCGTAGAAGTTCATCACCTTGGGGAGCCCCAGTACTTTTGGTGGAGAAGAAGGATAAATCCCTGAGGATGGTTGTCGATTACCAAGCTCTGAATGAAGTAACGATAAAGAACAAGTATCCCTTACCGATGATTAATGGTCTGTTTGATCAGTTACAAGGACCTAAGGTGTTTTCAAAGATTGATCTACGATCAGGATACCATCAGTTGAAGATCCGAGAGAAGGATATACCAAAGACAGCGTTTACCACCCGCTATGGATTATATGAGTACACGGTCATGTCATTTGGACTGACTAACGCCCCTGCCTATTTCATGAGTATGATGAACAAGGTGTTCATGGAGTATTTGGACAAGTTTGTTGTGGTATTTATTGATGATATTATGATATACTCGAAGAACGAGGAGGAGCACGCGGAACACTTGCGTTTGGTTCTCGAGAAACTCAGGGAACACCAGTTATATGCCAAATTCAGCAAGTGCGAGTTTTGGTTGAAAGAAGTTGGATTTCTTGGGCATGTTATATCAGGAGAGGGTATAGCAGTAGATCCCAGTAAGGTTTGGTCGATCACTGAATGGTTGGCACCCACTTCAGTTGGCGAGATCCGTAGTTTCCTTGGACTGGCAGGATATTATCGGAGATTCATTGAGAATTTTTCCAAGATTGCTAAACCAATGACTGAATTGTTAAAGAAGGATACTAAGTTCAAATGGACAGAGGATTGTGAGACAAGCTTTCAGGAGTTGAAGAAACGATTGACTACAGCCCCAGTGCTGACCTTGCCAGATATACATAAGGAGTTTCAAGTGTATTGTGACGCCTCTCGCTTGGGACTTGGATGTGTGCTTATGCAGAACAGAAAAGTTGTTTCGTATGCCTCACGACAACTGAAGCCACACGAGTTGAACTATGCCATGCATGATTTGGAGTTAGCAGCCGTAGTGCATGCGTTTAAAACCTGGAGACATTATCTTATGGGAAACCGTTGTGATGTGTACACGGATCATAAGAGCCTGAAGTACATTTTCACACAGAAGGAGTTGAATCTCAGAAAGAGGAGATGGTTGGAACTTATAAAGGATTACGATATGAAGCTACACTATCATCCAGGAAAAGCCAACGTCGTAGCAGACGCTTTGAGCCGGAAGAGTTATGCTAATATTCTTGAGAGCAAAGGATTGCCAAAGGAGTTAGCTGCGGAGATCATGGAACTTCGATTGGAGATTGTTCCAAGAGGTTTTCTTGCAGCAATGGAGGTTCAGTCGACGTTGTTGGACAAGATTCGAGAAGCTTAGAAGGAAGACAAAGAGATTGCTGAGATAAGAGAGAGGATGGGCGAAGGTAAAGCCAAAGGTTTTCGCGAGGATGAGCACGATACCTTGTGGTTTGAGGACCGGATTTATGTGCCCAACAATTCGGAGATCAGGAAGTTGATACTTCAAGAGGCCCATGACTCACCATACTCGATTCACCCCGGAAACACCAAGATGTATTTGGACTTGAAGGAACGTTTCTGGTGGACTGGTATGAAGAAGGATATTGCCGAGTATGTAGCCGTATGTGATGTATGTCAGAGAGTGAAGGCAGAACATTAGAAGCCAGCAGGACTGTTATAGCCTATGCCAATACCCGAATGGAAGTGGCACAAACTTGGTATGGACTTTATTACAGGATTACCCAGAACCAAGGCAGGATATGATTCTATATGGGTAGTTGTGGATCGATTGACCAAAGTAGCTCACTTCATCCCGATGAAAACAACATATACAAGTGCAAAGTTGGCCAAGATATATATGTCCAGGATCGTATGTTTGCATGGAGTTCCGAGGAGCATCGTATCAGATAGAGGAACACAATTTACTTCAAAGTTTTGGCATCAACTACACCAGACTTTGGGTACCCGATTGGAATTCGCCTCCACCCGCAGACAGATGGGCAGACAGCGAGAGTCAATCAGATTCTGGAGGACATGTTGAGAGCCTGTGCGCTAGATTATGGATCTAGTTGGGATGATAATTTGTCGTACGCAGAGTTTTCTTATAACAACAGCTACCAGCCAGTTTGAAGATGGCACCTTTCGAAGCTCTATATGGCCGCAGATGTAGAACACCATTGATGTGGGACGAGGTAGGAGACCGTCAGTTGTTTGGACGAGATTTGATCAAGGAATCAGAGGAGAAGGTTAAACTGATCAGAGACAGACTAAAGATTGCTCAGTCCAGACAGAAGAGTTATGCAGACTCGAAACGCAAGGAAGTAACCTATGAAATTGGAGACAGAGCCTATCTAAGAGTATCACCCTTGAGGGGAGTAAAACATTTTGGGTTAAGGGAAAGCTAGCCGCGAGATTTGTAGGACCATATCGTATTTTGGAACGGATGGGAGAAGTTGCCTACAAGCTGGAGTTACCTGAAGGATTGTCAGGAGTTCACGATGTGTTTCACATATCACAGCTGAAGAAGTGCCATGCTAAGATGGCCGATATACCGATGAATGATACAGTACCTTTGGAGGCGATACAGCTGGATAATAATCTGACCTATGAGGAGAAGCCAGTAAAGATTCTTGATTTTGACAGTCGAGTCACTCGCAACAAGGTTATCAAGTTTCGCAAAGTTCAGTGGAGTCATCATACCGAGGAGGAAGCCACCTGGGAGCGCGAAGAGGATATTCACAAGGACCATCCACACCTATCTTCTAGCCAACCCGAATCTCGAGGGCGAGATTCATCTTAAGGGGGGTAGGTTTGTAACATCCCAAATTTCCAAATTGGCATGTTATACATAGATCATCCATACATATCATATTTTATTTCTTTTCGTTTGCAATCCTCGAAATCCTAAGCAACTCAAGGACCCGCGGAGAGAGTTGGGGATTTTCCGATTTTCATATTTGAGTTTTATCAAATACTGAAGAAGAGGATTTTGATTTTAATTATTTTTCTCTCCGGAAAATATTTCATCTCAAATAAACAAATGAGGGGAGATAATATGACTTCTCCAAAATAATTGAAATATCGGAGGAAAAATGTTAAAATCATTATTTGGTTTTTATTTGATGTTATTCGGGATTTTATTTGCCCTAGAAAAAAAATTGCATGTTTTAAAAGTTGCATTTTAGGGGCCAAGAAAAGTTCATCTCTTTCTAAATGTTCCATTTAGACGGAGAAAACTTGTTTTGGAATTTTTAGAATTTTTATTTATTTTCCTAGGATTTTTCTAAGTCGGCGGAACGTTTAAAAAAAACAGCGCCCGACCGGGCCAAGGGCCCAGCCAGGCTGGCCCGCCTCGCCGCAGCCTCCCCGCGCGCGCTGCCGTGCGCCGCACGGACGCCGAGGGGAGTCCGAGCCGGACTCCTCCCCGGGCGCCCCCTTCCCCAAGCCGGAGCCCCCCCTCCTTAAATACCGCCGCCCCGCC
>NC_041389.1:682898758-682919290 GCF_002162155.2 Triticum dicoccoides | reverse complement strand
CGACACCGTCTTCCGTGCCGCCGCCGCCGCCGCCGTCTCGCCATGCCCCGCCGCCCCTCGCCGAGCCCCGCCGGAGCCGCCCCTTCGGTTTTTTTTTTGATAAAAACCCTAGTTCATTTTTTTTAGATCGGTTTTATTCTTCGGTTTATTTTCTTAGTGAGCGTTCGCTCGTTCGTTCGTTTTAACGAACGTGTTCATCGTTTAGTTTTTGCTAACGAATGTTCGTTCGTTTAGCCGTTCGTCGTTTTTCTTTTTATCGGATTTATTCCGCGATTATTCTGATCGCGATTTCTGATTCGATGTTCGAACATGTTTATCTTTTCGCTTGTTTATCGGAATCAAGCGATTCAAGCGCCTGTAGTTTCATCTCAAAACCCTCTTTCCGATTAATCAACTCAAACAAGTTTTTATCTCTGTAAAATTTGACCCTAGTTCAAATTAGTAAACAGATCTTATTTCTTCCGCTGTTTGAGTTTCGTTGCTCTGTTTAATTTGATTCTTTTTGCAAACCGGAGTTCTTAAGTTGAACTCTCCGGTCAAACTCTTTTATTTGGAGTTCTACTTGTGCATCTTTTCTTGTTCTTATGTATGTTATTGTTTGTTTGCGATAGAATTCCCGGAGTGCGAAGCGTGTTACTACGAGTCTCTAGGATTCACGGATCGTCAGCAAGGCAAGTAACACATTGATCATACTCTTTCCATACCCAGTTTTTATGCATTAGTTTCAATCCTCAAACATTGCATGACTAGGATGCCTTTAACATGTGGGTATCAAGAAGTAGTTGCTGAGGTAGAACCTATTGCCCTGTTTATTATCAAACCCTTGGGAGTTACTTCTACGCGTTGCCTATATTGCCATGCTATGCTCGTAGACGTGGATTGGGTTTGAGTGATTTCCATGACAGATGTGAGATTGTTTACTTAATGGTTCAACTTAAGGTGGCAACTTTAATACACAGCTGGGTGGATTGAGGCACCTGGGGTATCCAGTGATTGCCTGTTTTTTTTTGGAAATCCCGGGGTTACCGTTTGATTTTCCTATGGACCGCCACCCAGGCTCAAAGGGAACTGAGATTATTCATGCTAGAAACTTTCGTGTGCAGCCACAAGCTATTATGGGCTCTAGCATAGTTGAGTAAGTTACGTGAAGCTCTTGAAGAGGTGGATCAGCAGGTAGTGGGTTTTGTAGGTTTGGTATGGTCTACCCGGAGTAGAGAGTTAATGTTTCTGAAAGACTGTGTCTCGGTCATCCATTTCTCAAACACCAGGTAGTGCGAGAAATCAACGGAGGCGATCGAGTCTTGTGGGGAAAAGTGCGCAAACCTCTGCAGAGTGTACAATCTAATCATGGTTAGCCGTGTCCCCGGTTATGGACAATTCTGAGTATCTAGTACTTGAGTATTCACATGTATCTCAACACTCTTAATTAATATTGCTGGGTTGTTAATTATATTAATTGGGATCATTGAGTTGGGGTTACCTTCTCAAATGATTTTTCAACCACTATGGTAGTTAAATTAAAATTATATTCCTTTGTTTAGGAAAAAATTGGCTTTTCGCAAAAACATGTAACCATAGAGCTTTCCACTAGCCAAATATGCATGTAGTGGTAGCATTACTCTGTTATTGCTCTTTTGTGTTACATTTCCAGCATATTCCATGTGCTGACCCGTTCTCGGGCTGCAACATATTATGTTGCAGACTTTTCAGACGAGGAGTAAGGTTTGATAGGTCGTTGCCTTGCACCTCAGCTATGCCGATGGAGTTGATGGACTCACTTTACCTTCCAAGCCTTCCGCCGTTACCGCATTAGATGGCCTTAAGCCATATTATTGTAATAAGTTCTCTTTTGAGACATTCGATGTAATAAGTGTGTGATTGCTACTCTGCTATAAATCCTTCGAGTACTGTGTGTGTCAGCATTACCGATCTAGGGATGACACGGAAGCATAGAGACTTGACCATCTGAGGTCGGGTCGCTACAGATATGTTTGTGGAAATTATGTGTGTGGCATGAGTTGACGCCAAATTATGCTTTTGAGTTTCCTATGTTTTGCCGAAATGTCGATTTATTTCTGTTTCGGCGAATTCCGGGCAATCTCTAGATCCATATATGTCCTATTTTTAGGGAAGGTCATGCCAAATTTTTGTATGACTTTGATGCATGCGCGCATTTTTATAATCAATTTGTTTATTATTACCGTGCAGAGTTGACGATGGTCAGTGGAACGATGGTGGACAGGTGGTTGCGGTCGGCGGTGCAGGACATGAAAGAAAATAACCGGACAGAGGTTTTGTGTCCGTGTCGAAAATGCAAAGGAATAGTTTGGCTCGACCCCTATGACGATGGTCGTGTTGAAGCGCACCTGCTCATGACTGGTTTCATGGATGGCTATACTCGGTGGATAACTGAAGATGAGGATGACGATGTTGAGGATGCCGACGGGGCAGGCAATGATGACACAGGGCAAGATGAAGAGATGATCGATAATGGCGGCGGGGAAGAGGCCGGACATGGCGGCGGAGAAGGGGCCGGACATGGCAGAGGAGAAGGGGCCGGACATGGCGGCGGAGAGAACGACATGGACTCCACGCAGCAGAGTTCGTCGGTACGAAGTTCAATCGTGCGGGACCCTCATGTTCAAGCATTGCTTCGCAAGGAGACGAGTACTGAGAGAGCTGCTTCCAGAGAGGAGGCTATTGAAGGTAGTAGCAGCGCATTTTGGCCAAACGCGCTGCTGCTACGTCCACTTAACCCAAAATTCTCACTATCCCTGCTTCATCCTGCCTTTTCCCCCCAAATCCCCACTCTCTCTTCCCCCGTCGCTCGCCCCCAACCCCGGCGCCGGCGCTCGCCCCCGACCCCGACCCCAGCGCTCGCCCCCGACCCGGCCCTTGCCCCCGACTCTGGCGCGCTCGCTCCCGACCCCGGCGCGCTCGCCCCCGACCCGTCGGCCCTCGCCTCCCTCCTCTGCTTCCTCTCCTCCCAACCTCGGCCATCGTCGGGCCTGCCTCCTCGCCCCTGCATCCTCTGTAAACCTCCCCTCCCACTCTCTCTCTGCTAGGGTTCTTCAGTTAATTTACTTAGGTTTTAGTTAGGGCAGTATGTTAATTAGGTTATCTATTTAGTTATGAATTTAGCTAGGTTTCAAAATTAGCTGAATTTATATGCAAATTTGAACTGGACATGTGATATGTGGATATGTCATGTTTGGAAAATGATCCGAGTGGCCTATGTTACGCCAGAATGTTGATTCATTTCTGTTCCGGTGAATTTCAGGCGCTCGATATGTCCATTTTTTAGCAAAGGTCATGCCGAAATTTCCCGTGAATAAAGGCATGATTTGTGCTACATAGTTGGCATATCGAGTGCTGGCACATAGATTTCTTTTTATGTCATTTCTCATTTATTCATACTTTTAGAAATAAATGAGGACACTTAATCATAGGAAACATGTCGAACAACGAAGAAACTGGGCCTTCTGACCAAGATGCAGACGAGATGGATTATGAGGGTGAACAAGAGTACCTCGACTATTTGACTGCTAAGAAAGGTTTGCAGGTCGGCCTCGATGATGGTACTGACGCCGACATCAACACTGACGGCGCTGGCACCGAGACCGGTGGGGAAGGTACCGGCGGGGAAGGTACCAGCGGGGAAGATACCGGCGGGGAAGGTACCGACCCCGATGCCGCTACCGAAAATAGGAATCATAAGAAGCAGAGGATACGAAAACCTAACAAACTAGGGATTGGACGACTTGTGATCACAAAGATGGCACTTGGCAAGTTTGAGCCGTTAGAGCCGGAAGAACCTCGCAAGTGCTATGGGAACCAAGTAGGATGCATCCTACGGGAATGCGCGAGCATCAACGACGATGACTTAAGGAGTAAAGAACATTTGACGCGGTTGCTCCTAACGAAGTTGCACAAGAGATTCAAGTTCCCCGACCAGGATGATAACATGGAACAACCGTGGGATGATCCGAAGATGAAAAAGATTAACAATCACGGCATGGACATGTTCAGCAATGATTTGGCCTCCTAGAAAGGGAGGGTGAAACGAGCTATTGAGGCTGATGAACCCTTGTCCAAGATTCTGGAGGAAAATCCGACACTTACGGAAGAGGAGTTCGAAAAGTTCAAGGACACTTGCGCTACCGAGGCAGCCAAGGCTAAGGCTGCGAAATTCAAGAGCCTTCAGCAAAGGAACACGGGGAAGCATCGCCTCGGAAGCCGTGGCTACCTCGGTAAAAGGCCCATATGGGATAAGGAGGACGCAGAACGTGAAGCCGCGAGTCTCCCAGACCCCTTCGCGAACTTCACCAACCCCTTGGAGCGTGACTTCATCAGGGCCCGCTACAAGTGGGACAAGGAGAAAAAAGTTTTTTCCACGGACAAGATCACGAGGAAATTGATTAGACTACTAGAGAAGCAACACCGGCTTGCAGCCGAAAGCCCTACTTCTCCGATGAGGCCCAAGTGGGACACCCCTCTCAACCGGGCCTTGAACAAACTTAAGGGACTCCCTTTGGGCCAGCGGCCGCAATATGGTCGTGTGCACGACGCTGGAGACGGCGCCACGTGGAAGGTGTTTTACGACGAGGGCCCAGAGGCCAAGAAGCAGAAAAAGAAGTTTAGTCAGGCGGACATCGACGCGAAGGTGAAGCTTGCGGTCAAGAAAAAAACAGCTGAGGACGCGAAAAAAGCAGCCGAGGACAAATATGAGTTGCTACAGCAGGCAGTCAATGCAGCTGTAACTACCTGCATAAATGATTTCGCTACTAACTTGGTTCCAGTTATCATCAACTGGACGAAGGAAAATCCACACAAGACGGTACATGATTTCCCGTTGCCCAGTTTCGTCGGAAGCAACTCCATGATTAACAACACCATCGCACCATCACTTGCTCACGCAACCGGGCCTCCTCTCGCAGCCGCTCCCGCTCATAGCAGCCCGTCCTCAGTCTTAGGCGTGCTATGTGGGCCTTCGTCTTTGGCTGAGCTCGACGCCGTCACGGTAATTACATGTCGCACCAACATATATATATATATATATATAATATTCCATTTTTGTTGCCTTTCGGTTGTTTTACGCCACAGACATATGTGTTTGCAGGAGAAAGAAACCCAGTGCACCATACTCTACTTGATCAAAGGAGAGAAGGTGTTCGTGGGAAAGGGAATGATAATGGACCCCTCGCAACCCATGTTCCACAACCAGCCGATCCCCGCTGGGCACTTCAGGGTTAGCTTGACCAGTGTGAAATCAGGGCACGAGAATTTGCCTCCTCCAGTACAACATGTGGGAGCGGACGACGAGACCCCATCGCGGATTGGAAGCTGCAAGGGTTGGGTGCTGCTATGGCCGAAGAATCTTATTCGTCTGGAGCCGGCCAAGAGCACACCAATAACCACACATCAACAAGCATGTGCGGAGACCACCACCCCGCCTACGCAATTACCAGCTCCTGTAGTGCCGGGTGAGAGCGGCAGACGACATGATGAAGGGGGTGCAATAGTACTGGCTGATGTAATTTCCCCTGTAGAACAGAGAATGGATGATGAGAAGGAGGTCGACCCTATGGATTACATCAATACAAATGCGTATGACTGTGACATAGATATGATGAGTCAACCATATGACGAATCGGGCTATCAGCTTGCTAATGAGGATATGGATGATATGCCCGGGCAGGGTCGTAGCAGGGATTGCAAAAAGTCTCTCTTCATGAAATCCTCACAGGACATGCCTGAAGATGCCGCCTCAACACAGGCTCAACTAGCCGGGCACGAGGGTCGTACAGTACTTAGCCCGGGAACACTGGGGCAGGGGTTAAGAAAGGGTCTGGAAGGTGTGCCCAAGAAAAAGGAGAGGAAGAGATCGGGGAAGATAACTGCCTCCAAACAAGCCAGAGCACATAGCAGCCAGATGATGCATTCTGAAGAGCGTGTACCCGTGAAAGGTGCGGTCATGTTCCATCTCACGGGCAAGTCGATGCTACCACCGAAACCGTTGGAGGCACTATCAGGGGATCTCAGGAGACTGCACGACCATGTGCTTCCGACTGAGAAAAGCCTACTAGCCTCAAAGGATCCAGGATATCCACATACGTGGTTCGTGTGCCTGAGGAGAAGTGCTACATCGAGACACGGCCCGCGGAGGTGTTCTTCCTGCAGTTTGACCATATCTTTGAGATGTTCCTAACAAGGCGACTCGATTTTACAATCGTCCGCCTTTTTGCGCTACATATGAGCTCCGTCATAAAGAGTGAAGAAGTCTCGCAAATCTGTGTGGCAGATCCTTACTACATGCACGAGTCTTTCTTGAGTCTCGGCGACTTTGAGCGTGAAACTGCTAGGGAGTACCTCCAAAACTTCATGGTACAGAATAAGGACCGGGAAATTGTCCTCGTGCCTTATCATCCAAAGTAAGTCAGTTCCGGACAACCCTTTCGTACATTTCAATCATTCCTTCTCTCTCATATGGGGAATAATTTGAGGTGTCTTTTCCGCACAGCAACGGGCACGCCGTCCTTATCGTTCTTTACCCGCAAGTCTCCCACACCGTGTATTTTGACCCTTCCAAAGACTATGAGATAAAAGACTACACCCAAAATAATGAATATTCTAGATGATGCTCTCCAAGGCTTCAGCTTTAGAGGTGGCCACGTGCAGATCAAGAAACAAAGGAACAAGAAGATGGGTTTCGTGCATAAAACTAACTTCTCCTGCATCCATGTCCCAAAACAAAGCAAGAAGGATGGATTCTACATCGTCCATCTCATGATTCAGTTCAACATGGATCACCAAAAGCTTCGCATGAGAAGCAGAAATGATGATCATATCCACAAGTGGCTAGAATCTCATGGAGAAGCGGATTACAAACTTAGAGATGACTTCTTTCGCATCCAAAGCGATAGTGCGACGATCATCATGGAAGAAGTCGTCGATGAGAAGGGGATGTTCCACCACGGCCCTATATCGCGAGCTGACGTCCGAACTCGCATAGGCATGCAACGTCTAGACCTCATGCCGTTCAAGAAGCTAGGGTTCATCCTCGATGATATGGAAGGATGGAACTTCTATTGATTTATGATGCCGATGATGATGATATGTGTCGGTTGAACTTGTATACTTTTTGTAGCGATGAAACTTTGTGATGTCCACGGTCCCTGCCGAACTTGCATAACGCTACTTTGTTAGTTTGCGTACGATGACCTGCGTACCTCTAGTTAATTAATTTGCGTACTGTATGTTGCATCTAGTTGCTAACCCTTTCTTTTTCGGTGTTGCTCTAGTATATTTTGTTGCATATATATGATTGTACATCCTCTTCATGAACATGCATCTCTAACAGGTACCTGGTTTCTTGATGGCGAGATGGAATTGCTATGTCGTGTACAAAGGGAAGGTTCCGGGGGTGTACAACGAGTGGCATGAGTGTCAGGCGCAGGTAAATGGGTTCACGGGCGCCAGCCATAAAGGCTTCAAAAGCACACAAGAAGGAGAAGCTAGTTACTTGAGGTTCACGCTAGCGCGAGAGAGGACTCGTAACTGCCACCTCATGTACTGCATAGTTCCGCTCTCACTCATAGTGATAGCTCTTCTTGCGTATACCTTTGTTTAGATGGATGACATTGTTGTAGTTGCAAGCATTCGAGACTTGCATGTATCGCTATTTTCGAGATGATGACAAGATACCACTTTGTGTTGGATGATGATTATGATGAGACTATTTGTATGTATATGCTACGATTACATTTGTGGTCTCGCGGGCATTTGTATGTGTATCATGATGACATTTCTATGTGCTAAATATTCTTCTATAAAGCCTGTTCAAATACAAAACAAATATGCTGAAAAAAACAAAAAACTACTTAAATTAGCAGTAGCGAGTGTATAAAAGTTAGCAGCAGCGCCGCGATAGCAGTAGCGCCTCCAGGAAAAGCACGCTAGAGCTACTAGTAGTAGCGAGCTTCCACTAACTGCGCTGCTGCTACACTTGTGTAGCAGTAGCGCCGGTGAGCACGCGCTATTGCTATGTGTTAGCTGTAGCGCCTTATTAGTAGTGCCACTCCCCGCGCTACTGATACACCTAAAACCCGCGTTGCTGCTAGCCTTTTCCCTAGTAGTGGTAAGAGATAACCAAGAGTGGAGCCGGTGGAGACGAGGAAGTGTTACCGAAGTTCCTTCCCTTTGAGAGGTAGTACGTCTCTGTTGGAGCGGTGTGGAGGCACAATGCTCCCCAAGAAGCCACTAGGGCCACCGTATTCTCCTCACGCCCTCACACAATGCGAGAAGTCTTGATTCCACTATTGGTTCCCTTGAAGGCGGCGACCGAACCTTTCCAAAAATGTTGGGGCTCTCTCCACAACTTAATTGGAGGCTCCCAACGAAACCCCGGAGCTTCACCACAATAGAATGTGGCTCTGAAGTGACCTCTTCCGTCTAGGGCGCCCAAGAACCCAAGAGTAACAAAATCCACACAAGAAAGTATGGGGGAATCAAGTTTCCTTTGGTGAGAGTGTAGATCTAGGTCTCCTCCTTCAATCCCTAGCAAATCAACAAGTTTGAGTGGCTAGAGAGAGATCGGGCAAGAAAGCTTCAAGGGCATTAATGGAGGGGAGAGAGAGGCAAGAGATGAGCGGGAGGTGGGAGAAGCACCTCCTTAAATAGGGTCCCCTCAGATCCAACCATTATGTGCAGAAACCCATAGGAGCGGTACTTCCGGTGGTGCCACCGGTAGTATCGATATATTGTAATAAATGGGAACTACCGTTCCACCACCGCTCGACTACCGCTTCACAACAGAAGGTTTTCACCCTAGACCGGTAGTTAGTGCGGTGGTTGGGCCGGAGCTATCGCTGGACTAGCAATTCCTAGGCGGTGGAGTTCCAGGCAGTACCACCGCCCTAAACACCGGTAGTACTGGTTTATCAAGACAAACCGGAACTTCCGTTCCATCACGGTCTACCACCATACCCGGTACAGAAGGGTGTCACCCCTGAGCGGTATTTGGAGCGGTGGTTTGACCGGAACTTCATGCCAGCAGTACAACCTCCCAAGAGAGCGGTACTACCGCCAAGAGCAAAACTGCACAGTCACAGAGGACTTTGGGGAACCTCTCTCTCCTCGAACGAAGGTATATGGTGGGTGCAAAGAATGTGTACGTGTAGTGATTCACCCAATACCTTCCAATGAGGATTCCCTCTAAATAGAACGGATATCCTACGACCAAAGGAATAAAAACGTCGGAAACTCTGTCTTCGATCTTTTCTGCATAGACGGAAGGCCTAATTGTCTTACGCCACACAATGTGTACCTGAGAAAACTGGGACGCACGATTAGTCCACGCGCGTTTTGTCATCATCACCAAAACCCTAAGGTAGGAAATGCCCTTACACTAGGTTTGTTTTTATCACTATCTTTCTTTGTCATATTAAAGTCTCCCCCAACTAGCATGGGTTTTTTAGATTTTTTGAATATGTGAACTAGTTCCACCAGAAATTTTGGTTTGCCTTTCAGTTGAGGATCTCCATATACTACAACCAGATCCTATAAAAAACCCATATATGATGTTTCTAACTTATATCTTGACAAAATACTCCCCTTGTTCAACTTCCTCTTTGACTAAATTGGCAATATTAATACCTACTAGAATCCCTCTAGATCTCCCTCTAGATGGCAGAATTTCCCAGTCAAATTTTTCTTGGGCACTTAGCCTAGATAGTTCCAACAGGTTGAATTCTGTCTTCATTGTTTCTTTGATGCCCACAAAGTCTAGATTGTTTTTGTCAATTTGTTCTTTCATAAAATCTGTCTTTTTTATCTCCAATCCCTCTACAATTCAAGATCAAACCACTTAACATTTTAATTATTTTCAAAACACACTAAAAAGACCATAAAGTGAAGGTGAAAAGAAAAGAAAGAAAATAAATCAGCTTTAGTGATTATTCCTTTTTTCTTTCTTCTCGACACAATTTTCACAGGGGTTTTAACAGCAACAGCCTCAAAGTGAGCATTTTTACATCTGAGCCCCTCTCTAATCCCACCAAACACACTTTCCATCCTCTCATCAACCTGTTTATCATCATCTTCTTTACTTAACTTCAGCAGGTCCTGAAGGATGTTATTAACATCCTCGGGTTCTAAAATGGGTTCCTCCTCTTGCTTATTGGAATTTTCTCTAGAACTGGCCAAAAACAGGTCTCTCCTAGCTTGTTCTAATGAAGAAATCAAGTGCAAATTATGTTCAACCATATCTAAAGTAACACCTAAATCAATACCAACACATCAACTACATCAATAAGTTCCATGTTTTCAGTATAAACATTATCTGAAATCTCAGGGATAGATGTCATACCTTCTGACAAGGCCAAGTTTTTGGCTCTAGCCAAAGTCATGGCTCTGTCCAGGATAGGGATGCCATCTCTACTTTTTGAAGCTATCCTCCCATTGTATCTCTGTCCCCCCTGGTCCACACTATTAACCTTTGCATTCTCTTTATCCTCTTCATCCCGAGTTACTATCCCCAGTTTAGTCCCAAGACTGATAGATTAAGAAGTTTCAAATTCATCTTTCATATCTTCACCAGAATTCTCATTCTATGCCTTTTCACCATCATTTTTTTCTCCTTCCCCATTTATTGATGCAGATCCAGCCCCTTCTTCCATGTTACCAGGTTTGTCTTTGTTTAGATTCTTGCTATACATCAACAAGTCAGCAGCCTCTTGTTCTTTTAAAGTAGCATCCATCTCTTCTAAAGCCATTTTAGTTCTTGTGCTTGCACAGATGGGATTTTTAACAGCACCCTCGTCATTGGTTTTTGTTTTCTTTGCATCTCTGCTTTCATCTTCCTCTTGTTGAAAGTCCCTCCACTCCTCATACCCCTGTGATAGCTTACCTCTTTTGCCCAACCATTTTCCCCTACTTCTTCGACTTCAAAGAGAATCCTAAACACCATAAGATCTGGAGTTGTTAGCTTGGTCCATCTGGCTATCTTGGTAGATCCACCACTGCAATTTTTAATCTAACAAGGCCAGTTTTACTCATCAGATCCATATCCACATCTTGAGTGTATCCGATCATCGATCCAATCTCACATAAACCATGATAATTCTTCATTGTTTTTGGAACTCCCTTTGCCTTGACCCACACCACAGATAATTTGCCGACGGTCATTGCATCATCATTCCAAACCCTGACATTTACCATTATGTTTCCTCCTTTCAAGGGGACCCAATCATAAACAGCAGCCTCATTGATTCTCGCAGTTGATGGAAAATTGACAAGAAAAACCCCATCAGAGACCTTTTGGCTTTCCGATCCCATCTCCATGGATAAGTTTTTGCTAGACTTTTGATCAAAGTTTCAACTTCTATCTCCTGATCACAGCCTTCCTTTAACCTCACTAAAGCCACAGCTTCATTCTTGCCATTGCCAACCATCTCTTTAGCATGCTCAGCCACAAAAATACCAAGTCCTTCTCCACCAAATCCAACTAAGGTAGCAACTGGTTTTTTCTGATGAAGCCAGACGTAGAACTCAGAGATATGAGTATCTTTTGAGCATACCACACATTTGACTTTAGCTTCACATCCCTTGGAATTGTGTCCTTTCACTCCACACTTGTGACATATACTTTTGTCATTTGTAGGTGTTTTACTTTTAGATACTGCCACAGACCCTTGTTTCCCTATCATCACAGCACATGCAGAATTAGCTTTGGAAGTTTGAGCTTCACTAACCCCTCCCCCTCCGCTGACTGTCGCGGTCACTTTCTGCTGGTATGAACTGGCAGCAGTAGGAAAATTGCTCTGCAAGAACGGTCTGCAAGGGGGTTGGCGGTCACCATGATTTCCCCCATTCTGATTCCAATCCCCAAACCCATCCCTTCTGACATAATTTTGGTTGTGCTGATTACCTAGGAAACTTCTAAAAGGAGGTCTTGGGCGCGCTTGGAAACCTTGTTCGTAGCGATCATACGCAGGATCTCTTCCGAATCCCTGCATCGGTCTCCAATTGCTTCCACCTCCTCCATGTCTCCCACCACCAGCATGCCCAGGCCCGAAGCGATCGGACATGATCTCTTGCTTTTCGCTACTGACCACCGCGGCGGCACGAGAGGAAGCGCACCACAAGTGGGAAACCCTAGAGCACAAGAGGTGGTTGGGATCCACACCCCGGCTCCGACCTGGATGTATAGCCCCCCCCCCCTTCCCCCCCGTCCTTCGGCCTCATGGGCTTCTCCCTTTTTAGGCCCATGTTCCAAACATCCACTCGATGATTAGATATAGATAGATGGCGTAGATAGATGGTACTACTACCGCGTATGCGTAGCTCGGGCTTAACGTTGGCGCTGATATTTCTATGGAGAAAAGATGGGAGGTATGCAAAGCTTTTAAAAAGTTCATGAAATTTGGAAAAAAAAACATAGATTTTGAAAAAAAGAATCATAACTTTGAAAAGTTCATCAATTTTGGAGAAAAAAATTCGAAGTTAAAAAATGTTCACGTATTTTGAGAAAAAAAATATAGGGGGTTTGGGATTACATATAGGTCGGCTGCGTAAAAGGCAGAACGTGTTGTAGACGACCTCTTACCCTTGGAGTATGCACCAAGTTTTTGGGTACAAGCCTTCTAAGTGTCATGTGGGGGAGGGGGGGCACCTGGCCGGAAGATGACACGGTGAGTGACCCCTAATCCAGAACACCATCAGTGTGCTCCAGTATTTGCCATCCTTCCACGCCTCGAGCCATATTGCAAGGAAAGCTGTTAAAAATGTGGAGTGCGAGGAACCTAGAGAGGTTCTGATCGTTCCTGCGGCTGAGGGTGTCACTTCGGGGGATGCCGATGTTACTGTTAGCGGAGACGGGGAAGCCAGGATTTGCACGACCATTCCCCTCTTGCAAAGAGGAGAAGCTGGGCAAGCAAGCGAGCCGCCGTTCGAATACATGAATATTTTGTCAAATGCACACTAAACATTTTTCCATATAGGATGTTTTTTAGATATACGTTGAACATTTCCAAATACATGTTGAACATTGTTTCAACACACATTGACCATTGTTTCATAAATGTTATGATTTTTTTAAACATGTGAAACATTTTTGAAGTATTAAGAAGATTTTTTGAAGTGTCATAAACTTTTTTAAATGGTACAGTTTTTTTTCTAAGATTATGCAAACACATTTTTGCATTGTATAAATATTTTGTTTATATTTCATGTCATATTTTTGAAACGTGGCAATATTGTTTAGGGTTTTTATCATTTATGCCACTAGATGTGTCTCACTACTCGATTTTGCCATTAGGGATTTTAATTGCTTAAAAATGCCATCGCTTTGTTAGACACATGCTCAAAAATGCCACTAGACATCATTATTGTGATCTCAAATATCTTTTGCCATGTTATAATGACATAAATACCTATGAACCAACATGCCAGCTCTCCCTCTATCCCACTACAATAAAGTGTGGAACCCACTTGTTCCCAGCTGCGTCTTATTTTTCTATAAAATTATTCGCTTGGTAACTCCTGGCAAGTGGGGCCACACTTATCATTGTGAGATAGATAGAACTGACATGTGGGTTTAGGCTTATTATTGTCATATAACATGGTCAACAAGTTTGACGTGAAAATAACAATGTCTAATGGCATTTTTGAGCAAACATCTAACAAAACGATAGCATTTTTTAGATATCTAATGGCATTTTTGAGCAACCATCTCATCAATCGATGGCATTTTTGAATAATTGTAAGTTTTAATGGCAAAACTGAGTAGTGGGACACAACTAGTGGCATAAATGATAAAAATCCTATTTTTTAAATGCGACAAACAATTCTTTGAATGTTATGAACAAAAGTGCGCTTGCTCGCTTTTATTTTTTTACAATTCTGGGTTGCTAGCTTTTTTAGTCTCAGAGGAAATGTGTTGTTAGCCTATTTTTTTTAGGCAAATTGGCCTAGCTCATTACCTGCGAGCAACCTGGCGAATATATATAGGCTTGATTGTTGAACGGCCTCACTTCGGAGCCACATTACACTATTGGTACTTTTGAAGGCGGCAACCGAACCTTTACAAAAAAGGTTGGGGCTCTCTCTACTATTTAATTGGAGGCTCCCAACTAAACCCCCGGAGCTTCACCACAATGGAATGTGGCTCCGAAGTGACCTCTTCCGTCTAGGGCGCCCAAGAACCCAAGAGTAACAAAATCCACACAAGAAAGTATGGGGGAATCAAGTTTCCTTTGGTGAGAGTGTAGATCTAGGTCTCCTCCTTCAATCCCTAGCAAATCAACAAGTTTGAGTGGCTAGAGAGAGATCGGGCAAGAAAGCTTCAAGGGCATTAATGGAGGGGACAGAGAGGCAAGAGGTGAGTGGGAGGTGGGAGAAGCACCTTCTTAAATAGGGTCCCCTCATATCCAACCATTATGCGCAGAAACCCGTAGGAGTGGTACTTCCGGTGGTGCCACCGGTAGTATCGGTATGTCGGAATAAATGGGAACTACCGTTCCACCACCGCTCAACTACCGCTTCACAATAGAAGGTTTTCACTCTAGACCGGTAGTTAGTGCGGTGGTTGGGCCGGAGCTACCGCTGGACCAGTAATTCCTGGGCGGTGGAATTCCAGGCAGTACCACCACCCTAAACACCGGTAGTATCGGTTTGTCTATGGATATCCATCCGCACTATGGACCCATACAACGATTTCCACTTCAACTCACCGAGTGTCGTCCCGCCGCCGTCGGGGACTCGCGGAGGTGCGCGGCGCGCCTATAGGCTGCCTGCCGAAAGCTCATCAATTCAAGCATCCAGGTCTGTTGCCTCATTGCACGGCTCCCGCGCCACCCGTAAGTCCAAACCTGATCCGGCGATCCCTTATGTAGACATACTCACTCCGTCCAGAAATACTTGTCATCAAAATGAATAAAAGAGGATGTATCTAGATGTATTTTAGTTTTAGATACGTCCCTTTTTGTCCATTTTGATGACAAGTATTTTTGGACGGAGGGAGTATATACTCCCTCCGTTTTTATTTACTCCGCGTATTAATTTTGGTCAAAGTCAAACTTTGTAAACTTTGACAAAGTTTATAGACAAAAATATTAACATAAATAATGACAAAGCAACACCATTAGATTCATTATCAAATGTACTTCCACATCATATAGATTTGTTATGGTAAAAACTTATATTTGTTTCTATAAACTTGGTCAAACTTTATAAAGTTTGACTTTAGTCAACTCTAATATGCGGAGTAAATAAAAACGGAGGCAGTACAAGTTATATATACGTATTATATATACCAATTACTCTCTTGTATGGATTTACCAAGGAACCGGTGGAAACGGAAAGTTAGTTTTTTTTCAGGAAATTGGAATTCTTTTCAGGGAAAACTAAGTAAATGGTTTTCTATAAACCTCTTCTTTAACACACAACAAAGAGTTTAAAAATAATGAACCTTGATTTAATACTCTAAGCAAGAACTCTGTTTGATGAATTTAACAAGCTGCATAACCGAACTTGCAAACAAGACCTAGAAAAAATTGTTTACGCAGAACCGTTCAAACGCACATGATGAAGACTCTTGGGTACATGAGTTCTTCAGATTTATCAAACATAACAAGAACAATGTATCAGGACAACCAGCACAAGAAATTGTTTGACACAATAATTCAATCAGAACATCAACAACATTGGATAGCTAAACTGAACCCTGGGCACAACTCACCAAAGCAGTTCTTGAAATAAAATGTCAGGACACTTATTTTAGGAAATGGGAAGGCACTCTGAAATTTGTAAAGCAACACCACCTTAAATCTTGTACCAAACAACTGTAGTACATCCCATTGTCTGACTCACATATAATAAAACTGAAGATAAATCGCCTGCGAACGTTTATTTTTGGAACTTCTGGGGCGGTCTCCATAGCAACTTCGGCCCTGCGAGTGCTGCAAGTAACAAAAGATCGATGAGAATGGAGGTACAGTTCATTACCATATACTACTGACACCCTAAATGGGTGAAGTACATCTACACGTAACTAAAACCGTTGTGAACAGGCCAGTTGTATAGTGGATTTGTCCTAGGAAAGATGTCTATTCCCTCCTATGTTAATCCTGGAGCTCTGTGCAATGCCCTTCCTAATTCAGAGCCAACTTACCACCTAGGAGGTAGGAGTTGTTAACAGATCTGGACCGTTGATTACTAGGACACATGAGGCCAAATAATAAAGCTTTTGCAAATTCACCTACTTAGCGGGTTACCTGCCATATTGTGCATGAGGAAAAGATCCCCTCGATCCCATCCAATGTGGTGACACAAATTAATGAAACTATTCAAGTCTAGTTCATGCATGCCTGCAATTAAATCCCTCTCCACTCTAACCCCAATTTCTCAACAACGAATATTCTGCACCCGAGATGCCATGCCCCCGAGATGCTTTAGTGTGATGAAGTCAGCTGTTCATATGTGCTCATCAATAAATTGCTTCAATTGACCTAATGCTTCAGCAATTTTTGGTTAGAAAAAATAAACAATTCATTGGTACGTTCTAAATAATTCATGTCAAAATTTCTCAAAAAGTGTCCCTAAACTGAATACAATTAACAGGATAAAGTTACGATCTACAAGCCATAAAAAGAATTCTAGGTCGGCTAAACAGTAGCTGACTAGCTGTTTGCTAGCATTCTACTGCAGTGATCAAGTAAGCGCAATCATATATGCGGACTGAGCAATGGAACATAGCTAACCAATAGAAGCAGTAAGCAAGTTGAATCCTTTTGGAGAAAGAGACAAATATCTGAACACAAACAAAAAATTAAACAGTGAGCAAGAGGTTTACCAAAAGGAAGACTTTTGGATGCCGCCTCAACAGTCAATCTGTTTTAATTTTTTGATGTTGCAGGCCATCCTTAAGCTGTGTCTCCTGTCGCACAACTGGGATGTCTGCAGAGATACAATGTGTTGGGCTGGCATCACCCCTTTCACCAGTATGTCCCGAGCCGCTCGAACTGGAACTGGGTACTTCAGAAGGTTCCTCGTCAACTATCTGCTGTTGGATACCTTTCTGATCAAGTGCTTCTTCCTCTGGAGCAACTGATGATCCCTGCTCAACTACAGCCTGATCAATTGCTGATTCCTCTTTAGCCACCGTGGGATTCTCATTTCTTGTAGTATCGCCAACACATGCGATAGTCAAAACGATGCCATTCTGATCAAGTGCTTCTTCCTCCGGGGTAACTGATGATCCCCCCGCAACTACCTGGGTGCCAGCCTGATCAGTTGCTGATTCCTCTCTAGCCACAGTGGGATCCTCATCTCTTGTATCACCAACCCTTGTGATAGTCCAAACGTTGGGCCTCCTAGGGTGTTTCCTTGCCGCTTCTTCCCATTTTTCTCTTGTTTCTGGAGCCACGTCACGATGAAGAGCGATATCCTTAAGCTGTTTGAGGTGTGCGATTTCGATGCCAGAAAGACCAACCAAGTGCCTGCAGATCAGCTGAAACGACACAAGATCCGGCAGAGCTCCATCTTCAATTGTTGGGAGAATCAGACCCGTACGGTGCCATTCAAAACGTAGGCGCCGAAGGCTCAGGAAATCACCAGCTTCTATGACAAAATGGTCAACGTTACTGAAGATCAATTTGAGGTAAAGCAAGCACTGCATCTTACTCAGGACACGCGGAAGTTTCCGTGTCACATTAGTTGGCGAAAGGCATAACTCACTGACATAAGGGAACAGGCTAACGAATTCAGGCAGTGCGGCTGGGCTGCCACGTAGCTTCAGAGTTGTGAGATAATATTTAGTCTCTGAACGCAGGTTCCGATTATGCATATCCCCCAGAGCATGCAAGGAACTTGGAAAGTCAATCGACAGGGAGCGAGTTTGCTGATAGTGAATAGGAGCTTTAGTGTACTCTTCAATGGCCTCAACAAGATGAACATTCAGCAGGGGCCAGAGTTGATCAACATCTTCGCACCATATCTTAACCTTTTTCAACCTTTTCATATGGACCATAAATTCGAGAAACCCCTGTCGTCCGTCGGCGACAAAACCTGCCAGCGTCTCGAGCTTAGATTCTTTGGACCGTTCCTCATTTTCACTACTCTCTGTCCCAGCTGGATCCGGAAGCTTGACATTTCCAATCAGGTTAAGTAAACAGGGCAACCCGATGACTTCCACTGGCAGCACGTCCACATTTGATTTGCTTACATCAAGTGTCTCCAGCAATTTAAGCTGTGCAATTTCCTTTGGGAGACTAGCGACATTGGGCCCTAGGCTTAGATATCTCAAATTCCACAGCTTACATATGTTTTTCAGATGACCATCATTCACATCAATACATCCTTCTAGGTCTAGCACCCTCATCACTTTATACTTGCGAAAATCAGCGATGGCATCACCTGCATTTCCCCAGACTGTCAGAGAGCGGACAGAGGATAGGTCCGGGCTGGAAGTATTTCCCAAATTTGTAACATTTTTGTCATCCACAAAGAGGTGACGCACTTTCTTGTCCTCGGAACCAAAGGGCATGATGAATTTCCTAGACATGGACTTGTGCAACATGAACACATGCATGATACCAATAGTTTTGCATACCTTATCTGTTTCATTATTGGTTGGATACACTGGCCGAATGATACTGCGATTAATAAAGGTCTGCAGATTTGTATCAGCCATCATTAAGTCTGTGACGGGAGGACTGCCTCTCGCATATCCTTCAGCCAACCATCGCCTGATTATGACACTCCTCCTCAAGGGACGATCGACTGGCCATATACCAAGATACAGTAAACATGTCCTGGCAGTGTAATCAGACAGACTGGTGTAGTTATCCATAAGCACACCTCTAAGCCTTGCAAAGTGAGGTTCCTTATCATCTTCATGTTCCACATATTCACCGAGTTGCGCTGACAAATCCTGGCAGGATCGCCCCGTCGGTTCAGGTAAACTACTGAATTTATTCGCCACACTAGTAAGAGCAAGTGGAAGACCATCACACTTCTTCAGGAGTACTGGAGAGTCGCGCTCTAATTCAGTCGTCCATCTCCCTCGGAAAGCCATTTTCTTGGAATCTTCTTCTCCTAGAGTTCTCATTCTGTACACGTAACCAAGGCTGCATATATTTTCTTGGCGGGGATTATTGATGCATGTATTGGCAATGGTCAGAACAGCTGTGGTCACTATAATTGTTCCGCCACCTTTCAAGGTATTCCATATAGTACTCCAGCTCTGTATATGCTCCGCAGTAATGTCATCAATAACGATTAAATACCTGGTGAACAAAATGACAAATGAAATGAGTAAGGTTCATATGTACGGAGTCGGAGTATCATCTACGAAAGAAGAAAAACATAGACTTTTTCAAGAATTATGGAATGGAGAGAGTAGCATTTATCTATTTCTTTTTATTAACTATTTGTTTGTTTTATCATTTTTATTACTGCACCACAAAATGAATATCAAATTTAATTTTTATACTTTTTTTTTCTAAAACCCAACCCATATATTAATTAACGACCAAGATTCTTACAATCATTCATTACATAGTTTGCCACGCAGGGCCGAACACTATTACAAAACACATCGTCACTCCTGCTATCAAAACTAAATTTAATTTTTATACTTAAGTATATAAAAATATGTAAGTATATCTGGAAAAAGGTTGAGCAATTTTTTGAGATAATCTTATGTCTAAATCAAAGTCAATTTTATCATTGCACAACAAAACAGAGTATATGGCTGTTTTTTTAGAAACACAGTACAAACACAGACGATTGCATATATATGTAATTACACTCGTCTTTATGAACACACGCATGCACACCCTACCCTTTGAGCACCTTTGAGAAACTGAGCTGACAGGTCTTGAGAATTACTAAGTCACCACAAACGCCTCGTTGTCGATGGAAATATCGCCTCCCATTGAAAGAACTAGATGATACCCCGCACATTGTTGCGTGAATCAGTTGCAATATATTTCAATGGGACTTGGTTGTGTAAAGTATAAATATTTGGATTAATAACACTTGAACCAAAATTAAAAATACATATGACTTATTATATTTGATTATGTATAATTGTAAAATTCTTATTGAATATTAGTAGAATAATAGAATATAAAACTATTTTCCCATGCATGGTTGCATGTCGAGGCAGGCTTTATCCATCCATAATCATACGGTAATGTGGTATGCTTGCATATTAATTGAGATAAATAATTTAGCGAGGATGACTCTCTTAGGTATATACAATATCCCATCATTACAACCACCCTCGAAATCATCCAACCACAGGTTGATTCTTAATGTGTTTACATCTTATATGTGGTTATTATTTGATCAAGTGAAAGTTTAAAGCACATCTTTATAACGCCCCAATCAAATCCACCGGTTCCTGGGCGTTGCGCATGCGATCTAGATTGACCCAACAAACCACCACCAGTATTACTTACGCACTTTATGGGCTCCCAGACAATAATGTGCACCTTGTTTATATGAGTATTCTATCATCCCTATTAAACC
>NC_041389.1:682896038-682898652 GCF_002162155.2 Triticum dicoccoides | reverse complement strand
AGAACCGATGTTCCCGTTGGCCCAGCAGGAGCGTTCCCTCGTGACACAAGTTTGTGCGTGCTAGTGCCAGCGTTCACATGTGCCCCATGTATGAATAACTGACGACACACGCCCGTGTAACCGCGATGGTCGGCTTTAATACCAATTGTAACACCCCGGCCTAACCTACTGGTTCGCCCGACCGATTCCTGGTCGTTGTGCCTGGGACCTGGACAAGCCCGACAGACCAACACTAGTCTTTACTATCCACTTTTTCCTCACTCGTGCGCACATGAGATCAACTTCCCAATTGGCCACCCATCCTAAAATTGTTCCAAGCTAAGCACACTTAACTTTGAGGTTCCTTTCAGATGGGCTCCCAAAAAGAAGGTGCACCTTGTTTATATGAATAGTCTAGCATTCCTATTAAGCGGGGATGTCACAATCTTACTACTAATCCAAGGAGTAGTATAAGTCTCATCTAACCCTTGATTTCAAGGGTATAATTGACTTTTTGTATTGGTTGTTTTCCTATCTCATAATGGCAATTCCTTCTATGATGACAACTCAATCATTGTCCTAATTTTAGCATCTTCATTACATTTTCCTTCATTGTGTTCCACAAATAGTTCTTTTTCTTCTTCATCGTCCTTGGCTAGTTCTTAGGCCCTTGCTTGCTTGCCAGAGTGACCACACATGATGGCAAGATTTGAGGACTCTTCTATGTGTTTGGAGACCTAGCATGCATATGGTTGGTTTATCCCCTACCAGCTTTCCAGCATGAAAGAGCCATCCGCGGTCGATGGTTGGGGAACAACGACAACTGACATTGGAAGATTCTATGGAGGTGGGTGACCAGTACTAGGTTTCATGTGCCATGTGCCCCTGGTGGCAATTAAGAATATCTCTAGCAGATCCCCTATCATAAAAGTCTAAAAAATTCTCCCCATCCCATTTCCCCTAAATCTTTTAGGCAAATCATTGTTGCTCAGCTAGAAGACCCCCTAAAATTTAATCCCTTAAAGTCTATATTTGGCTCACACAATTCATCAATCACATAGGCTAAGCCAGCAAGGCAGACCATGTCGTTGGTTATGCACCGACACCTCGAGGCCTATCGCACAGTTCAGTTTGATCACTTGATGTCTAGGTCACTTGGAGTGCTTATGTGAATGATCCGTCGTGCAATAGAGAGGATAACAAGTCTGCTGAAGTGAGGATGATGTATGTACATTGTGTCAAATATCCATATGTAACCTCCATGTTCTTCCTCTCCTTGTTGTTGAGAAGAGTACATCCATTGTGAATATCAACTCAATTGGTTGTTGCTGGCCCACAGGTGCGTCCTCTAGGATAAAGGGTCAACTAGTGATTCACAGACCATCGGCAGAGGCGTCGCTGATGCATGATAGTGCAGCCCAAACGCTGATGCCGCAGGCGCCAACATTCTCCGTCGTGACAAGGACGATTAGGTGGCCCAATGCTTCCCCTCTATGGTGCATCTAAGAATCTGGCACATGCCCTCGGGGACACCGCACCTAAGCATGTGACAGAAGGCCATATGTGCCTTCACAGCCTCCTTGATGCGCATTGTCACACACTTGCTGCGCCACACTCGTACTTGACGGGCTTGGAGCACAACCCGCACAATCATCGACCCCAATGTAGGCCCGCACGCCATCGATATACTCATTGGTACACTCCTCCCCCAACCCGTAGCTCACCCCACACGTCCTTGCTCCCTAGTGAGAGGTTAAAGACGACCCGGAGAGGAGATAGGTTCTTGGAAATATGCCCTAGAGGCAAAAATAAATTGGTTGATATTCTAATTTCCATGTTCATAATTAAGTTTACATTTCAATGCTATAATTGTAATTGTTCCTGAATGTGAGATTCAGAGTAATACCTAGTTGCATGTGTAGAAAGATAAACACCAAACAGATCCCTAGTCAGGCCTTTGGACTAGCTCATATATTGTTGATTGTTTATTTTCCTAACCATGGACATTATTATTGTAACAAGGATGACATCAATAGTGAGAACATATTGTTAAGGTAACAAAATGGTGTTGGATAGACCCAACTCATTAAATATTGCGAGATCGCGTCATCAATATTTTATCTGTACTTTTCGTATAAAGTGTTAATGTTTGTTTGCGTCCATATACCAAAAGAATATCTTATACGTGCATATCATATAGTTACTTTGGGGATGCCAAACATCACTTCTTAATTGGGTAATTATAAAGGTAGCTTTCAGATATGCTGGAAAAGTGTGTCGTGATGTTTGATATATCAAGATTGGGATTTACCCCTACGACGATGGAGAGATACACTCTGGGCCACCCGGCAAACACTAGTAGAAAAGAGGGCTTTGGTCCAGGCCAGGTTTGCCCATTAGTCCCGGTTCAATCCAGAACCGGGACTAATGGGGGCATTAGTCCCGGTTCGGGAGCCCAGGGGGCCGGCCGGGCCACGTGGGCCATTTGTCCCGGTTCGTCTGGACCCTTTAGTCCCGGTTGGTGCCACGAACCGGGACTAAAGGGTGCGATGCCCATTAGTAACGGTTCGTGGCACCAACCGGGACTAAAGGGTTAGACCTTTAGTCCCGGTTCGTGCCATGAACCGGTACTAAT
>NC_041389.1:682893139-682895835 GCF_002162155.2 Triticum dicoccoides | reverse complement strand
CTTTTCAGTTTTCAAAAAAATAAATGAAAATGTCAAAAAAATAAAAGAAAATAAGTTTCCCATGTGATATGTGGTCTAGTTGTTGGGAAAATTTGCAAATGTTAATTTCGACTTTATTTGCAAAATCTCTCTAGAATTTAGTAAAATGGGCATAACTTTTGCATACTGACTCGGATGAAAAAGTTTTTTATATGAAAAATCATCTACTTGAAAAGTTACATCCAAATTTCAAACTGCGTGGTCAAACTATGGTCAAACAATGGTATAACTAATTATTCTAGAATATTAGTGTTACTAAATAATTATTTTAGTTATTTTGAATTTTGGTCAAATCTAGTCAAACTGTGGTCAAACTGTGGTCAAACAATGGTCAAACTAATTATTCAAGAAATATTAGTGTTACAAAATAATTATTGTTTTTTAAAACAATAGTTTCAAACTCATACAGTGAAATGTGTCACTTCATGCTCACGCAAAATTCCTGAGGGTTAATAGGATTGACATCTTACAATTGTCAGGAAAACAAGTGCAGACTTGGAAACGAGGGAGAATAGAACCCGGAAGTTAAGCGTGCTCAGGCTGGGGGAGTGGGAGGATGGGTGACCTTTCGGGAAGTTTGAGGGGTGATTAGAGATTAGAGGATAAATTGAGCAGTGATGAGGGATGGTGATTAGAGATTAGAGGATAAAATAATTCAGAAAATTGAAAATAAAAAAATTTCAAATTTTTTTTTTAAAAAGAAAAATCACAAAATTCGCGTGGCCGCGACCTTTAGTCTCGGTTCCAGTTTGAACCGGGACTAAAGGGGGGATGCATTAGTAACGACCCTTTAGTCCCGGTTCAAGAACCGGGACTAAAGGCCCTTATGAACCGGGACTGATGCCCCCTTTTCTACTAGTGAAAGGTCTGCTAGATAAAGATCTTCGTTGTTATGTGGAAATTATTATGGGTGGCCAATCTTGTTTATACTTATTGAGCAGAAGGTGTTCCGGATATGTCCACATAATTGAACCTATAGGGTCACACGCTTAATGGCTAGTGGCATGTAAGAGAACTGGGACATAAGGGATAATAGGAGGATGGGGTCTGGAAGTGTTTCAGATGGTCTAGAAAGTGTCTCGGGAGTGTCCCGATCATAGCTAGGAGCGTCCCGAATTCCCTAGAAGGCTCTGGAAGATTTTGGAAGGGTTCAAAAGGTTTTGGAACCTTCGCGGGTGTTCGATGATCCTTAGAGGGTTGCACCCCTGCTGGACTAGGGGTTAGTCCCAACAGGAAACAGGGGCATGGGCAAGGCAACCAGAGTGGAATAGTTGGAGGATTCCACCTCTTGGTGCGGCCGAATCCTAGGGAGGGTTTCCTCCCTCCCCAAGTCGACCAGACCCTCCCACATAGAAATAGATGGGGAGACCCCAAAGGTATACCAAGCACTTGTAGGTAGTGACCCCTTGCCCTGCCCCCTCTTCTCTCTCCCGGACTACATTGGTCTAGTTAGGGGACACCGTTAGGCTGCATCTCTCCCACTAGTTTTCTATGCTGCCCTTCGCACTAGTTCATGAAGTGTTGCAGTACCTCTAAGTTTGGTACGCGTGGATACTTTGGAGGTGTCGTAATTTCGACACTATATCGGCAGATCGTCTCGGAGAAATTATTCTAGCTCGGAGGTATAATGTGGCGGCGGAATCCTCGTACTTCATCAACATATACTTCCTCTTCCGTTGTGTGGACTATTAGTGAGATGATCATCGTCTTTACCTCTATAGTGATCCTAGGCATGTTCGTGCGTCGTAAAAAAATTGTCACGTAGCACGTTTCCCTACACAAGTGTCGGCCGAGGCTCACATACCATTGAGGAGAACCTAGATGGAGCCCGGTGGCGAGGTCTCCCTGCCAGCCACATCAATGGCCCTGTTTGGATATTCTAACTTAGTTAGAGTTTAGAGTTAGATTCTAACTCTGAACTAATCCTGAACTAACTCTAACCAAAGAGGTGTTTGGATGGCAGAGTTAGATTGACAATAAATGCTCTTTCTCAATATGCCAAGACCTGCTTTGATCGAGGCAGACCAGGACACGCCCGACGAGGAGCCGTGTTGGCCTCTCGCGCAACCCACCGTCCGAATCTGCCATCCCTACGCAAGGAGCCGCGATGGCTGAGGCTGACGGGGACCGGCTGTGCAAGGAGCCGCGACTGCTTACTGACGGGCAGACGGGCCACGGGGAGACGGGGGTTGGAACGTGAGGATAGGGCGGGGCTGCTGTGGGGAGAGCGAGAGAAAAATGTATTTTTTAGTGGTCCCGAGAAGAACTAACCCAAATAAGCACCTCTTAGATGGGTTAGTTTTTTTAATGGGTTAGATAACCCTCCCTGTTTGGATATTTTTGGGTTAGTTGAGTCCAAACTAACCCAAACTAACTCTAGCCTATGCATCCAAACAGGGCTAATGATGGACGCGTACAGCTGCTCTGAGTGGACTCCTTCTGGATCCCGGCGAATTCATCGTCATTGAGACAATACGACACAAGCGAGAGCTGCTAAAAAGGTGTGGGGGCGGTGGGCCTTCCATTTTTTTGGCCACTGGGGCGGCGGATGCCCGACGGTGGTGGCGTGGTCGGACAGGAAGCCAAGCTTCTGCAGGTTTATCCTTAGAACCACAGGAGTCACACTAACATTGAGGAAGTGGGAAGAAGTATTTTTT
>NC_041389.1:682872060-682892807 GCF_002162155.2 Triticum dicoccoides | reverse complement strand
AATTTTTTAGTTTTAGCGAATCTACCAAAAGGAGCCAAATCTTGATGAATTTGTCCAATATTAATTTGTGTAAATTTAGATTATATATATGCATGTCAAAATGTGATATGGGTTAAACCAATGATGAATGCTAAATAATGAATATTGATTGAATATAATTATGTAAAATTTGTTCTAAAGATTATTTTACGGAATGGATGGATGAACGTGGTATTCAAATAATCCATGTACGTATTGGCTTTATACGTGGTCTAGGCTACACCGAATGGAATACCGTCCGTTGTTCTAGGTGGTTTTATATGATTGTAGCGGGTAGGTTTTTATCTAAAATGGGTGGCATCATAATCTTCGAACCAGTCAATCATCTACTTTGACATAGGTATAGTATCGGTCCTGTACGATATTATTGTTATTGATATGTCAGTTTTTTATCTTTTCTGTTGTCAGATTGTTGGTGTGCTGACTGTGTGACGTCAAAAAAAAGATGCAGACTTCAATATTTCATAGTGTTGCGCTAACGAATAAAGTTACATAATCTACTTTTTTTTTACTTTTTACTTAAAAGAAACTCTTTTAAAAGAACGTAGGTTTTATTTTTTACTTTTTTTTTCACCACCACTTCCTCCAACCTTTCATGTATAATAATTAGTCATCTTAATTTACTTACCTTCTGAATCAATTTCGCTTTAGTTTATACTCATCAAACTATAAGATAAATCACGAGCAGAATTTAATAAATCTTTATTTATACAATCTATTAATATGGGCTTGAGAATCATAAGCTAATGTACTGTTAGAATATTTATATCACATTGCAACACACCAGAATTGTCCTAGTTACCAAAATAAAAGTAATCAGTTGCTTAAAAAAGGTACTCCCTCCGTCCCAAAATTCGTGTCTTAGATTTGTCTAGATACGGATGTACCAAGTACTTGATACATCCCAAAGAAAAACTTTATTCCCCGCAAAAAAAAAACTTTATCACACGGGGCTCAAAATCCCAAAGAAAAACTTTATCCGACTTGTATCACACGGTGCGTATAATTACTAATTAGGCATGTCTACTCCCTACACTTCAAGAGAAGAAAGACGAGTTAGAATGATGCTCACCTCTTGTCTTCGGCCGCGAGGCCCGCGATGGACTCTTTGAGAGATGTTGCGGAATCCGGAAAAGCCTTCTGGTGGATCTCTCTCAAGATCCCATTGCCGTCCAGCGAGCGTGCGGAAACCAAAGCGTGGTCTAGTTTTCGCTTGTCGACGCTGTTGTAGACTGCCTCCGCGAGAGTCGTCTTCCCGGAGCCACCAAATCCGACGATGGCAATCACCATCGACTGAATCGGCTCAACGAGCAGCGCCAGAAGCTCCTTCTTGGCCTCCTCGATGCCCACAGGGTCATCGAGGACTGATTCTGCTGGTGATGTGGTGGCGGGGGCGGATGATTGGCCGCCACCTGCACTAGGAGGATTGAATATCTGTATCTGCCTGGTTGTTTTCTCCCAGCGCATCTTGAGCTGCTTCATCTTGGAGGCGAACTTGTGACGGGTGGGATATATCCTCACACGGTGAAATGCCCGATAAGCCCACGATGCACCCTCCTTGCAGGTAACTCGATGCAGGAAGCGCTCTATGCAATCCTCAATATCATGCGCCAGTTCGCGCATCTGCTCAGTGAATGTTGCCCTCAAGGCTACAGAACGACGATGGTCATGTTTACAATCACAGACATCATCATCCATGACGGAGGCAAGCAGAACAACCGCGCCCTTCAAGGATTCGCACTCGTCCTCAACGCTCTTCCACAGATTGTATCTCCCCTGGATCTCGGAAGCAAGATACCCCACGGTGGCATTCAGCAATGGCCTCGCCGCCGCCAGCTCCAACTGTACAGGTACAGCCATCGCTCGGCTGCTTTGGTGGAGATCTGGGGAGGAGACGGAGGAAAGGGCATATGGCTTATGATCGATTACGAGATGCGTTTGTGCTATGCCAAAGTGATTTCTAATGTGGGCTCACACGTGCCATGCCGTACTACTCATCAGGAGATAAATAGTATGGAGAGCGTTGTAGGATCCGGTGACTTTTCTTCACTTTGCAAACAATACCGGCGGTGACAGGCACCTCTCTTGACCGCCCCGAGAACCCGTGAGTAGATTTTTTTTTAAAGGAGGATGACCCTGGTCTCTACATCTAAGAGATGCATGCAGCCATTTTATTAATTATTCACAAAAATCTTATAAAGTAATACATTAATATGTCTGAAGCCGTCATCTTGGCAGCAACTGTCGCTATTCCTATCCATTGATTAAGGGGTGCAGATAGTGTGAGCCGAATACCCAGACCTCTCACCTAGCCTAACATCTAAAGTAGGAGGCCCCGACCAAGCCACATACCGGGTCTGGGGCACAAGCTGGTCCGACGCACTCTCATAGGTCGTCGCCACCGTCTTCCATCAATCCATTTTCAGAGCAGGCACTGACGCATCGACCTTGCCAGGCCTGCCGTCGACGCCCCCACGACGCCAGACAACGCCTCCTCCCTACGCGTGTTCATCATCACGCATCTGTCGCCAAGACTTTGCCACGCCTCGCCGCCGAGACTCCACGACGTCGATGCGTCACAAGGAACGCCACTCCACCGCATATGCCGTCCACTAGTCCCTCCAAGAATGATGCCCTCAAGAGGGGTACGACGCACGAGCGCCGCCGTCATCCGATCGATTGATCTAGGGTTTCCCCAGCACGTAACGGATAGGGGTCCAGAGCTTCTCCATGACGATGCCTTCAAGAAAGGGACGACGCAGAGGAACGCGCCATCGTCGACCTTGGCAACGTGCCAAGAGTAGGGTTTTCATCCGGATCCACTCAAGGACCATCCATCCAGCATCGTGTGCACGGGACCGCCACCGATCACCGCCGCCGCGCATGGAACAGGCCACACCGGTCAGATCAAATCTGACCGGAGACCAGGCCCACCATGCCGTCGCCGTCGTTCCGAGGTTAGATCTGATCTGACTCGCCGCCGCCGCGGGCACGCAGCCAACGTACAACGGGCGGCCCCCACCACGTCACCGCCCCGACTTGAGGACGCCGCCGATCCTCGCTCCCACCCGCCGCCGCCGCGTGGGGTTGTTAAGTAGTTGAATTACATGGGGTTGTAAAACCCTTGTCAAGGGCGAAAGGATTACACACATGACCCTATGGCAGGCTAGCGAAACTTTGAACCCATGATTCAAGAAATCGGTTTGCAGATGGACCACGAGCACCTCCAATGCCACATCAAGACATCTATGGCGTTGTTGCGCACCACAATGACAGGAAGTTGGCGTTGCTCCCGGAAGAACTTGGTGTTGCGGCTCTTCCAGATGTGTATTTGGTCGTTGTGCACAATTTTCTAGTGTTGTTTGGTGTGGAGGGCAGAGTAAAAGACTTATTTTAGACACATGTTTCTCCACAATGCTGTTGATTAATTTGTAAAAATATTTATTTTGTTTCAAGAAGTCTGATGTAGTACACATGTAATTTGGGGAAGTCAATGGGCCATTATGCACTTGAAGATATATGTCAATTTCAAGAAGCTAGTGTACTAATGTGCAATTTCACCTAGTGTATTGTGCAATTTCACAAAAACTTTGAGCTTAGTATGTAAATGGCCAGCACAGGAAACGTCAGCTAAGTGGTGCCACCACATAATAGAACATGATTCCATGTTTCAGTCCTCCTACATACTCTGTCCCCGCACAAGTTGATACAGGTGATCTCAGAAGAAGAGAAAAATATTGAGTTGGTAGAGTCGATTGCTTGCACCTAGTGTGAAGATGTCCGTTATCTCGGATCATTCCTTGATTTATTCTTATTATTAGGTACATATTCATGATTTCTCGTGTTCTTCTTCATGTTCAACTTTGGTATTAGTTCAGCAGACTAACATGTGATTTGATTCTCACAGGAGGAGGGGGATGGAGGGTCCGATCAGCGTTTCCCAGGGAGCCATGCGCTCCCTTCCTGGGAAGCTCGAGTGGCTGCTGTCGGAGCCCAATGACAGGCTGCGGAAGGGAGTGAAGAACAAGATCCGGACCCTCAAGGGCGATCTCGAGGAATTAATAGACAAGTACCTATTGGAGCCGTCGGAGGTGGAGGCCCCTGCGCTGACGGCCAGCAGCTGGATGAAGCAGGTGCGCGAACTCTCGTATGACATCAATGATTTCGTCGACGGGCTCGACCGTCCCAAGATCCAGAAAGAGTCCTCGCCCAAGATCTCTCGGTTTCGGAAGAAGCGGAAACGCCGACAAGAAATCACCGACGAGATCTCAAGATTCAGGACACGTGTGAAGGAAGCGATTCAGCTGCACAAGGACCATCTTGGCAACTTGAAGATGTGGCCTAGCAGCAGCGGCGCTGCTTTGGATGAAAGGTTGCTTTCACCAATACACGGGGAGGCTGCCGCCCTTCCCCTTGTTGGTGTGGGCAGCTCCATTGAAGAGCTTTCCGGATGGCTGGCTAATGATGGAAAGCCAGAACGGAAGGTGGCGTCCATTGTTGGAGTTGGCGGGGTTGGTAAGACCACCCTCGCTAAAGAACTGTACTATAAGCTTGGAGGGCAGTTCCAGTGCCATGCTTTTGTGCGGACAACTCAAAAATCCGACCAGAGGGGGCTCCTCATAAGCATACTCTCACAAGTTCGACCGCACCAATCCCTCGGCGCTTGGGGGGTGCATACTCTCGTGGAACAGATCAAGGGGTACCTCAAAGATAAAACGTAAGTTAGTTTTTCCACTTTTGGCATTAGTATATCTTTACTTCGTACTAAACGTCATATATTTCGTAACGGAGGGAATACTATATAATTGCAGATATTTTTTTACCAGTTAATTAGTAGCATGAACGGAACAGGAAACTAACAAACACGTGTCAAAAAGAATGTTTTTCTTGTTACTCGGGTTTGATAAGGGTATTGTTTTTTCAGGTACTTCATTATAATTGATGATATATGGACTCCATCCACATGGGATATTGTTAATCGTGCTTTGCCCAAGGGTGATCATTGTACAAGAATATTAACTACGACTGAAGTTGAGGTTGTAGCTCGGATATGCTGTGCTGATAACTCCAAGTATATTTTTAAGAAAAATCCGCTTAGTGAGGACGAGTCAAAAGAATTGTTTTCAAATAGGGTTTCTGCCCATCAATCAGCAGAACAATGCCCCAAGGGCATCAGTGAAATCCCCGAAGAATTCATTAGAGAAACTGGTGGTTTGCCTCTAGCAATTATCATGATGGCTAGTCTTTTAGCATGCCAACCAGCCAGCATACAGCAATGGAATTACACAAAGAATTTGTCAAGTCCTTCTTTGGTAAGAAATGCTAATATGGGCGGGATCATAGAACAAGTCTTGAACCTTAGTTACAACAGTCTTCCTCCTTATTTGAAGACATGTATGTTATATCTGAGTCTATATGAAGAGGACAACATAATCTGGAAGGATGACTTGGTTAAGCAGTGGATATCAGAAGATTTTATATGTGCAATGGAAGGGAAGGACAAGGAGGGCGTTGCTCATAGCTATTTTGACGAGCTTATTCACAGGGGAATGATCCAACCTGTAGATATCAGCAGCAATGATGAAGTGCTGTCATGTACAGTGCATTACATGGTACTTCACCTTATCACATACAAGTCCATAGAAGAGAATTTTATAACCACAATAGATCAATTTCAGACCACTCTAAGACTGGCTGATAAGGTTCGTCGACTGGCGCTCCACTTCGGCCATGCTGAAGATGCAACACCACCGACGAGTATGAGACTGTCACAAGTTCGATCACTTGCCTTTTCAGGATTGTTCAAGTGCATGCCTCCTATTGTGGAGTTTCGGTTTCTTCGGGTTCTAATCCTTAAATTATGGGTTGCTCCTGAGGAAATGAGACGTTGCAACCTCACGGGGATTTCAGAACTGTTTGGACTGAGATATTTGCAAATTGATGCATGTCATGTGAGCGTGGAGCTTCCAGCCCAGATGCAATGGCTAAGAGATTTGGTAGCATTGGAAATAGAAGCAAAAGTATCTGCAATTCCACCGGATATTGTGGATATTCCGGGCATGCTGTACCTCTCTGTTCCTAGTGATGCCCATCTGCCCACTGGTATTGGCCGCATGACATCTCTTCGCACTTTGGGGCATTTTGATCTCAGCAATAACTTGGAAGAAAGTGTGATGGATCTTGGTGAGCTGACCAATCTGCAGAATCTTCGTCTCACCTGCTCGACGGCACATCCAACTGATAATCTGAAGAAGAATATGGAATGCCTCGGCTTGATTCTCGAGAAACTAAGCAGCCTCAAGTCTGTAACACTGGCACCTGCAAGCTCCTCTCTTGTAAATACTCTGTATGTTGTAAGTGCTTCAAGCATGATGGTGTCCCTTCCTCCGGCTCTTCTTCAGAGACTTGAGTTGTCGCGGCGCTGTTGTGTCTTATCCAGTCTACCCGAGTGGATTGGGAAACTCAGCAAACTCAGCATTCTAAAAATTGCAGTTGGGATTCTGTCGATCAGCGATATTGATATCCTAAAAGGACTGCCTGTCCTCAATGCTCTGTCTTTGCATGTCCAGACCCCCCCTGCAGGAAGGATCGCCTTTGACAACAAGGGTTTCCTGGCTCTCAAGTACTTCAAGTTCATGTGTGCTGCGCCATGCTTGGCATTTCTCGAAGGAGCATTGCCCAGTGTCCAAAAGCTCAAGCTAGGTTTCAATGCTAACAGAGTGGATCAACACAGTCTGGTAGCTGCTGGTTTTGAGTATCTTAAAGACCTTAAAATGATCACTGCAAAAATTGGCTGCTCTGGAGCTGATGCATCCGCCACAAGGGCTGCAGAGTCTGTATTTCTGTCTGCCATCAATAAGCATCCAAGCACTCTTATAGTTATTGTACAGTGTGTAGATTGGGTTTTGGATGATGAGGAGGATAAGATAAATTTGATACAAGGAAATGAACATTTTGCGATTCATGCTGAAGGCGTCTCTGGTGTGAACTCTAGAAAAACACAACGGATCTGTGATGAAGATGATAGGGGTAAAGCCACAGAAGAACAAGAGCATGCGACTCTCGAAAAACATGAAGAGATTCAAGAGGTCATGTCTGATTTGAACACTGGAAAAACGTTTTATTATGGTGAGGTTAGTAGTACTGAACAAGACCACTTGGCTCTTGAAAAACAACAAGAGATTCAAGAGGAAAGAGTCTCTGCAGGTGTGAACACTGGACAAGAAACATGGATTTCACATGGTGAGGCGAGCAAGGGGGCCTCTATGGAAGAACAAGTAGACATAATCATGGAAGAACAACACGAGTACATGAAAAAGAGCCCGGAACAATCCAATGAACATGTGAACAAAGTCAGTTGGAGGTACGGTCCTTCAATAAACAAACACGTTATTTCCCTTGGTACATCCATTTTTCTTCATCGTCTTTGTTTTATCTTAACAGAGTCACGAGGATTAATCACGTTTCCGTTGATCTCGCAACGGCGGCCATGTGTCCCCTCTTCCGAAAGCTGGCCGAGCTCTTCGATGGGAAGTACAAGCTGCAGAATAGCGTGAAGCGAGATCTGAAGTGTATTCAGGCAGAGCTGAGGAGCATCCACGCTAACCTCGACTGGGTGGCGGAGTCGCCATTCGCCCAGCTCTGGGTCAATGACTTCAGAAAGCTGTCTTACAACTTGGAGGATGCCGTGGACAATTTCCTGGTACAGGTCGATTCGTCCGAGCCTTCCATCAGCTCCAACAGCTTAAGCAGGTGGACGAACAAGATGAGCAGCTTGCACAGGAAGGTCCAGACCCGCCATCAGATTGCTCACCAGATCAAAGGAATCAAGTACCAGATCCAGGATTTGTCCTCCCGACATCGCAGGGCTTTTGATGAATTTGTTGCTAATCCAAGTGCGAGAACTGTTGACCCTCGCCTGTCGGCTCTAGACAATGATGAGAAAGAGACTGTTGGCATCCAACTAGCAAGGGACGAGATAATAAAGCGATTGATAGATGGGAACGATGATTTGTCCAAGCAGTCCATCAAGACGGTCTCCATCGTTGGATTTGCAGGAATTGGCAAAACAACACTTGCCAAAGCAGTATATGATAGCCTTCAATCAGACTTTGTTTACAGGGCTTTTGTTTCAGTTCGTCAGAATCCTGAAGCGAATCAAATTTTCATGGATATTTTATTTCAATTAGACATGCAGAAGTATCTTGAGGCTTTCAATCTAGATACAATGCAACTCATCGACAAACTCCGACAAGTGCTTAAGAACAAGAGGTATGCACCACACACCCTAATGTGTCATTTAGGTGGGTGAGAACTACATTCAAATAGTCTTAGGGTTGAAACATGTATGGCAACGAAACCAGGTTGATAAAATGCAGAGTATTTGAGGGAGTATGTTTTCAAACATCTGCATTGTCAATTTGTAGAAACCAAAGTTAAATTTACCATGTTTGCCCCTGATATGTGCTATCATTATGGTTTGCGATATATTGTGTTTCCTACAGTTCGGTTACTACTACAGTTTATCAGAATACGCCGAAATCTTATATAGGTACTCATACAGTCATATGTGGCAATGGGTGCATGCATGCGTGTGTGCACATATTTGGTTGTACTTTATTTCTCAGAAGAAGAAAAAGTAAACTAATGGTCTGACCAGTGAGATGAAATCAGAATCAAACTCGTGTGCGCTTCTCTAGTAGGTTTCCTTCCTCCATTTCTTTTTCCCTTAGATCCTAAAGTACCATCTTGTACATTGAATAGGTTATTTTTAGTTTCCTTCCTACCCGTTCTGTTTCCCAAGTTCATGTTTTCTTATCAATATTCAACATATTTTACTAACTCGTGCCTTTGTAACATGGATAGGTACATCATTGTTATTGATGATATATGGAATACAGAATATTGGCATATAATCAAATCTGCTTTCATCGATTGTAACTGTGGAAGTAGAATGATTATAACTACTCGGAATTTTAAGGTTGCTGCAGAGATTGGTGAGGTTTACAACCTAAAACCACTTTCTCGTGAGAGCTCTGAAGAATTATTGCATAAAAGATTATTTGGCAGGAAAGGTAACTGCCCTTATGATCAGCCAACCGAGTTGTTTGAAAAGGTTCTCCAGAAATGTTGTGGTGTGCCCTTGGCTATCATTACAATAGCTAATTTGTTGGCTAGTAAACCAATGGATGATTGGACTAAGGTATACAATTGTACTGGTTTTGGGGATGAAGATAATGAATACGTTGAGAACTTGAGAAGGGTAGTGCTATATAGCTATTATGATCTACCTAGTCGTCTAAGGATTTGCTTATTGCATCTAGGCATATATCCAAGAGATTATCAGATCAAGAAAGAAACTTTAATATGGAAGTGGATAGCCGAAGGCATTGTCCAAGAGACTCAAACTATTGATGGATTATATAAGGTTGGAGAGCGCTATTTCGATGAGCTTCTAAATAGCAGCATGATACAGCCTGTAGAGAAGCGTAATGGCATTGTGTATACTTGTAGAGTTAATTTTATGGTGCTTGATATGATACGCTTACTGACAGAAGATGAAATCATGGTTGTCGTATTGGAAGGTGGTAACGAACAACACACATCTGGGCATAAGGATGCCCGTAGGTTGGCCATCCAAAACAGTGTATGGAAGCGCAACAGCCCTTTGTCTGACATGTGCACGCCACAAATGAGGTCGTTCAATGCCATCAGGTGTCATTTTGGATTGATGCCACCACTCTCTAAGTTTTGTGCTTTGCGTGTCTTATGTATGGAAGATTGTACCTTTACTGCAGGCAGTAGTTATCATCTTCGTCATCTTGGGAATTTACATCAGTTAAGGTACTTAGGACTATGCAACTCGCCTATTGATGAGCTCCCGAAAGAAATAGGGGACCTGAAGTTTCTGCAGACACTTGACGTGAGATATACTCTGATAAAAGAACTGCGGCCGTCAGTTTGTTTGCTAAGGCAACTTAGGTGTCTGCGTGTTGATGGTGTTTCCATAAGAGCGCCAGAATGGATAGGGAAACTCACATCCCTAGAAGAGCTATCGTTGGAGAAGATAATTCCCCATCCATTGGAGAACTGAGAAATCTCACGGGACTGAGGAAGTTTAAGCTTGCGACTTTTGATCTGGGTTTGGAGGAAGATTTGGTGCAGTCCCTGAACTGTCTGAGCAATATCGAAGACCTCGAAGTTAAGGGTTCACGGATTGACGCAGATAATCCCTACTGGGAAGGCTTTGTGCCACCAGGAGGACTCCGTTACCTACAACTATGTTTCAGAATCAGCAGACTTCCACGTTGGTTTTATAATTCGAGTCTCCCAAAACTCTTGCACTTATTAGTGCTGGATGTAAAGGCTGTGGTGCAGCAAGATGTGGAAATCCTTGGTAGTTTGCGAGAGCTCCTTTCTCTCACGCTTTTTACGCCGGACGTCTTCCTTGACGTCATGGGTGATGGATCTTTCCCCAAGTTGATGTACTGCAAGACGTCTGCAACGCTCAGGTTTCTCAAGGGAGCTATGCCGAGACTGGTGTCCCTTAAGTTCAGAGTCCAAGCACAGTTGGAATCGACTGCTCGCATGTCCCTGCTACGACCGTGGAGGGGTTGGAGGTAGCATTGAGGCACGCAATCGACACCCATCCCAGTTGTCCTATTCTTAACGTCACCAAAGAGACAAAGGTAAACATTCTGCATCAATACTCCGGACTATGCTTGGGTGCCTTAAGGCACACGCCTCTGTGTCTATGACATGTGGGCCCAACAGGTGGCTAGCTCACATGACAGCAACCCAAAAGCAGGTGCCTTGCACCGAAGCTGCGTCCCAATACTCCAGTATTTAGTGGACATACGTACCTTTTTGTCGCGTCCGAATAATAGTGTCCGTCTTTGTTTCAGACGGACAACAACGATTATCCTGAAGAAGACGAGTGAAGGTTCTCATGCGCACAAAGTTTGATCTGTATGTGCACACGATGAAGGTATATATGCTCCACATGTCCATTTATTTCTTTTGAATATGAAATAGCACTCGCTACATTTCAAAAAATGTTCACAGTTACTTCTACACTGTAACAATATAATATTACCGGTTCTTCTAATGAATTACAATAGGAAACGACGATCCAATCCAAGGCACTTTACTGGATGAACTGTGTCTTTTGGCACCAATTTTAACTAAGTATTGGACTTGGCATTGCAGATACCTCCAAGCGATTTCAGAGGTGCAAGCAGAGATCTCCCCTGCAACCAAGACATTCTTTTTGAGCAACTACGCCTTCCAAGACGTTTAATCGTCATTATTTACCATCCAGATCTCCTTCTATTATTTGTATCTTTGTTCTCCTATTTGTGGTTACCTTTCTTCCATCAGCTCATAGAATATGGTTTCTGCTGCTCTTCGGAGCAAACCGCATTACCTTCTAAGAGCCCTAGTCATATGCTTTGCTTGAGAAAGCCGGTGCTCTATTGATTCTACTGTTGGGTTGTAATCTGTTCTAGCACATTAATGGCATGTACTTCGATAACATATTGTGCAATAGGTAAGATTAGACCATTCAAGATCCTTCAGTAAGCTTTGTTTTAAATGCCTGTGTTGTTTGGTACTCCATCCGTCCGAAAATACTTGTCATTAAAATAAACAAAAAGGGATGTATCTAGACGTATTTTAGTTCTAGATACATCCCTTTTTATCTATTTTGGTGACAAGTATTTTCGGACGGAGGGAGTACGTCTTTAATTTAAAGTAGCTCATGATGTACTCATGTATTTACAAGAAATTATTTGGTGGTGTTGGCTGCTACCTCTTGAGCATGCGTTGGTTTTTCCCTTGAAGAGGAAAGGGTGATGCAGTAAAGTAGCGTAAGTATTTCCCTCATTTTTGAACCAATGTATCAATCCAGTAGGAGGCTCCTCCCAAGTCTGACGCGCCTACACAAACAAACAAGAAACTCACAACCAACGCGATAAAGGTGTTGTCAATCCCTTCACGGCCACTTGCGAAAGTGAGATCTGATAGAGATAATATGATAAAATAAATATTTTTGGTATTTTTATGATATAGATTGAAAAATAAAGATTGCAAAATAAAATAGATTGAAAACTTATATTATAGAGAATAGACCCGGGGGCATAGGTTTCACTACTGGTTTCTCTCAAGATAGCATAATTATTACGGTGGGTGAACAAATTACTGTCGAGCAATTGATAGAAAAGTGCATAGTTATTAGAATATCTAGGCATGATCATGTATATAGGTATCATGTCCGCAACAAGTACACCGACTCCTGCTTGCATCTACTACTATTACTCCACACATCGACCGACTCCTGCCTGCATCTAGAGTATTAAGTTCATGAAGAACAGAGTAACGCATTAAGCAAGATGACATGATCTAGAGGGATAAACTCAAGCAATATGCTATAAACCCCATCTTTTTATCCTCGATGGTAACCATATAATACGTGCCTTGCTGCCCATGCTGTCACTGGGAAAGGACACTGCAAGATTAAACTCAAAGCTAAGCACTTCTCTCATTGCAAGAAAGATCAATCCAGTAGGCCAAACCAAACTGATAATTCAAAGAGACTTGCAAAAATAACCAATCATACATAAAAGAATTCAGAGGAGATTCAAATATTTCTCATAGATAAACTTGATCATAAACCCACAATTCATCGGATCTCGACAAACACACCGCAAAAAGAGTTACATCAAATAGATCTCCAAGAAGAGGAAGGAGAACTTTGTATTGAGAATTAAAGAGAGAGAAGAAGCCATCTAGCTAATAACTATGGACCCGAAGGTCTGTGGTAAACTACTCACAACTCATCGAAGAGGCCTTGGTGATGATGGAGAAGCCCTCCGTGGTCGATTCCCCCTCCGGCGGAGCGCCGGCGAAGGCTCCAAGATGGGATCTCGCGGATACAGAAGGTTGTAGTGGTGGAAATAGTTTTTCGTGGTGCTCCTGGATGGTTTCGGGGTACGAAGATATATATAGGCGAAGGAGGTAGGTCAGGGGGGCCATGAGGGGCCCACGATGCAGGGGGGCGCACCCACCCCCTTAGGGCGCGCTGGCCACCCTCGTGGCCACCTCGGATGCTTCTTGACGTCCACTCCAAGTTTCCCGGATTGCGTTTGTTCCAAAAAGATCACTCCAGAAGGCTTCATTCCGTTTGGACTCCGTTTGATATTCCTTTTCTGTGAAACACTGAAATAGGCAAAAAAACAGCAATTCCGGCTAGGCCTCTGGTTAGTAGGTTAGTCCCAAAAATGATATAAAAGTGTAAAGTAATGCCCATAAACATCCAAAATAGGTAATATAATAGCCTGGAACAATCAAAAATTATAGATACGTTGGAGACGTATCATTGGCTAAAGATTGTTAAGAACTCAATTTGTATTGATACTAGTCATGTCCGTGCATTGCAGTGAAATATTTTTACAAATGTTAGACTATCTCTAAATTTCATCTTGGATGATAATGATTATGTAGGTGGAGATTCGCTCTCACATGGACGGATTTTATAAAAACCTTTTCACTACTCAGCCTCGTGCTGGAGTTAGTCTTCGAGATGATATTTGGCCCCTGATGAAGCTATGTACCTAGGGTAGGGTCATGGACCTGTCCAAGATACACCCCCCCAAGGACATCTCTAGAAGAAATCACTTTTCAATCGACCCGGAAATGTTCCACTCGACGGAATCAAAGACACTCGACCATGAAGCCATCCACTCGACAACCAGGAGACCTAAAGTCACTCTGCACGCCAGTCATTAAGTAACTTTTATGGTCATCATAGCACTTTATTTGTAGCGTTACCAGTAACGCCCGATCTTAATGTATCTTAAAGCCTGCATAACTGAGGGCCGGAGGGGTCTGGCGGACTCTATATAAGCCACCCCCTCCTCAGTGTAAAGGATTCGCACCCCTATAATTCATACGCATATAATCTAGTCGACTGCCTCCGGGCTCCAAGACGTAGGGCTGTTACTTCCTCCGAGAAGGGCCTGAACTCGTAAATCCCTTGCGTATACAACTACACCATAGCTAGGATCTTGCCTCGCCATTCCTACCCTCCTACACTACTGTCAGACTTAGAACCACGACAGTTGGCGCCCACCTTGGGGCAGGTGTCTTAGCGACTTATTGGAGAAGTTGCAATTTTTTTCGATCTCCTTCATCATGGTTTCAGGCGGAGTTTTGGTTGAGGGCCACGAGATCTGACTCGGCGCGTTCACGTTCATCGCCGACGACTCTGCTTGGCTTCAGGAGGCTCCGATCGACATCGACGCGCTCCCAGTCCGTGGCGCGACGCACTTTCGCGCGTGCGTCCGCGGCGTCCTCCTGTGGCAACTGTCGACCCAGTATCGGTCGGTCCTTGTGTCGTCCTCCCACCCTGTTTCCCGCCGGTGCAAGCGCTTCGGTCGGTCGAGGCTTCAGCGGTGGGTGAGACACGCGGTGGCTCGCCAGTCGGCCACCCCCCAAGTCGCGGCAATCGAGCCCGACGAATCTCTCTACGGATTGTTCGACCTGTCGACTGGCTCTGCAGAGACTGCAGCCAAGTGCGACAGCAGTGATCCAGTGGCGGAGGTTCTGATGGTCGATGGACCACGCGGTCCTCCCGGTTTTCCCGGCACCGACGGAGGCGACGGCGGAGGCGATCCGTCGCATGCCCATGAAGAGTATCTACCTGAGCCCCTCACTTCGCTGCAAAGGGAAGAACTTTGCCGCCGGAACATGGATGCGCTTCATACTCCTATCGTTGGAGAAACTCCCGAGGCTCGTGCCTTAGAGGACGCGCGCTTGGCCAACTTGGCTGAACACACTCGACTGGAGAACCTCCAGCGAGCACTCGATGAGCGTGCGCGGCAATGGGTTCCAGAATCCAGTCGACGTCAACTCTTTCCACCATCGACTCAGGTATATTGAACTCCGATTCAGAATTTAGCAGCTGCAGCCCGAATAGCAGAGTCGATTCAGCCTTCCCAGTCAGAGGCTGGCAGAGGCTTGTTACAGATCAGAGATTTACTCCGGGCAGCCGGAGATCAGAATTCAGCTGTATCGCAGTCGCGGAATAGGATTCACAACAGATCCGTAGCTGCAAATACAGTCCAGTCAGCCCATAGCCCCAGATCGCCCCCGAGGCGTGAGGAGCGTGGAGACCGGCTTGATCAGTACAAGAACCGTGAGCAGTATGATCACCGAATCGATTGCGATGATCGACGTCGAGTGCCCACCCCTCCCCCAAGGGGTGGGTCGTACGCGCCTCGGCAATAGGATGATAGACGCCATCACAGTGTTGGGCGAAAGATTCCAGTCGACCCCAGGGAACCAGGCTTTGATGCGAGATCCATTATCGTTCAAGGTTTGGTCGACAGGAACAGAGCTCACCGAGAAGGTCACGATAGAGATGTACCCACCAGCAGCAGAGTGCACGTCTCAGGACCGGAGTGTTTCAGTAGAGCCATCAGGGCCGCGGTGATTCCTCCCAACTTCAGGTTGGCGACTAGAGTTAGTAAGTTCACTGGTGAGTCCAAGCCTGATACTTGGCTTGAAGACTACCGAGTGGCTATTCAGATTGGCGGCAGCAATGATGAGGTGGCCATGAAACACCTGCCTCTTATGTTGGAGGGCTCGGCCAGAGCATGGTTGAATTAGTTATCACCCAGCAACATTTACAATTGGGAAGATCTTGCCCGAGTGTTTGTCAGAACGTTTGAAGGAACTTGCAAGTGACCAGCAGGACTGACAAAACTGCAATCTTGTGTGCAGAAATCGAATGAGACTTTGAGAGATTACATCCAGAGATGGATCACATTGCATCACACGGTAGAGAATGTGTCTGATCACTAGGCAGTCTGTGCCTTAAAGGAAGGCGTTAAGTACAGAGAACTAAACCTGAAATTCGGTCGAACCGGAGACATGTCTCTAAGTCGAATGATGGATATAGCCACCAAGTATGCCAATGGTGAAGAAGAGGATCAGCTCCAGAGTGGCAAGCACAAATTAGTCGCCCACGAAACCGGAGGAGGGAACTCCAGTTGGAAGCAGAAGCGAAAAGCCGAGCCAGCTGCTCCTGGAGAAGCCTTGGCCGTGACTCAAGGAAAGTTTAAAAGGAAGCCCAAGGGGTCTTGGAACCCTAAGAAGGTGAAGGACAAGAAAGGAAATGACGTGTTGGATTTGCCGTGCCACATCCACACGAAGAAAGATGAAGAGGGTAAACTCATTTGCCCGAAACATACCACTCGACAGTGTCGGCTCTTGATCCAGCCATTCCAGGGGAAATAGCCCAAAGATAAGGAAAAGGAGTCGGACAAAGTTGAGGACAAAGAAGATAGTGATGATGGATATCCCCAGGTCAATTCCACCCTGATGATTTTTGCTGACGTTGAAAGCAAAAGTTGATTGAAAGTTATAAACCGAGAAGTGAATATGGTTGCTCCGGTGACACCCAGTATCTAAAATGGTCTCAGACTGCCATCACATTCGACCAGTCTGATCACCCGACACACATAGCCACCCCTGGGAGGCAAGCTTTGGTGGTCGACCCAGTCATCGAAGGAACTTGACTAACTAAAGTTTTGATGGATGGCGGCAGTGGCCTGAATATACTATATGCAGAGATGTTGAAGGGATGGCCATTCCGATGTCCAGACTCAGTACCAGCAACATGAGCTTCCATGGAGTCATTCCTGGAAAGAAGGCTGAGTCACTCGGTCAAATTGCTCTTGATGTGGTTTTCGGTGATTCCAAAAATTACCGCAAAGAAAAGTTGACGTTTGAAGTTGTGGATTTCCAGAGTGCTTATCACGCTATTTTGGGCAGGCCAGCTTATGCACGTTTTATGGCTCGACCATGTTATGTGTGTCGTGGTTCTAAGTCTGACAGTAGAATAGGGGTATGATAACGGAGCATGATCTATCGAGATGCATATGGGTGACACGGTGGTTTTAACGAGTTCGGGCCTCTCATAGTGGAGATAACAACCCTACGTCTCGTGCTCCGGAGAGGCTTTGTTTTATCTGAGTATATATCCAGAGATTACAATGTGTGTGTGAGAGAGTGGAACGGATCCCCATGCCTGAGCTAAGTCCTGAGACTAATGGTGAAAAGAGAGAGAGAGGTGGAAGCCCCCGAACCCCCCAAGTCTAGTGGTGGGGGGTGGCTTATATAGAGTGCGCCACCCCCTCACCTCCTATGTTACAAAGTGGAGTATCAATGCCATAATACCTGGCCACTACAAAACTGTTATGTTGACTATTGGTCTTCACATATCCGAGTGAGTTACCCGGCCGAGTGGAATGAGCTCGTCGAGTGGAGTGTCGTGCTCCGAGTGGTTGTTGCCGTCTGAGTGACTTTCAAGTTGCGGTACATCTGGACGGCAATCTGGCCCAGGGGCCCAGTACAAAGTGTATGGTGTCCATGGGTAGGGTCTTTAGGTCAGGCCTATTACCCTACCCCCAATACATGTCCTCATCATTAGCCCCCGAATCGGTCGAGGTTGAGCGAGTTGAGTCGAGGTGAATTCCAGATGAGTCGAGTGCTATGGAGGCACTTATGAACTTCCTTTGGTCACCTGGCGGTCTTATCTTCGCTTGTTGCCTTGACGGATTCCAGTCTGCGTGGTGCCCGAGTGAAATGAGCTCAAACGGGTCCACGGAGGAGCGTTGAACTCACCTTATAGCAATTTTTTTGAGTGATTTGGATCTGGTCCTGCATCGAGTAACTGGTTACTCGGAATTTCTTCATGCTTGGAACGTTTCTTTTTTTGTTGTTGTTTGGCCGTCACTCGGACCGGGCGGACCGTTCCGAGTGGATACCATTCCAGTGGGGGCACGCTGAGTGCACCCACTGGGTGTAGTCACCGAGACTGCCGTCGACTGCGGGCAGTCGACGGGAGTCTTAGAGCCTGTCTTTTTTTGTTGTTGTTTGGCCGTCACTCGGACCGGTCGGACCGTTCCGAGTGGATACCAACAGTCGACGGGAGTCTTAGAGCCTGTCTTTTTGTTGTTGTTTATCACTTGGACTGGTCAGGCCGTACCGAGTGGAGATTACTCCAGTGGGGGCACACTGAGTGCACCCACTGGGTGTAGTCCCCGAGACCACCATCGACCGCGGGCAGTCGGCGGGGGTCTGAGAGAACTAAAAATCTTCTTAGCTTGTACTGATCAAACTTGTTCTTCTCTGACTCGGAGGTCGAGTTATTCTAGAGCTGGTTTTGCATCGAGCAAAATGTTTCTTTCTGAGTTCTCTTCCAGTGGGGGAACGCTGAGTGCGCCCACTGGGTGTAGTCCCCGAGCCTCTGTCGGACTAGATGAGCCTGGCAGAGGGTTTAAGTTTCCTGGTAAACCTCCCCGCAGTCGATACAGTAAATATCTTTTTAGTCTGAAATTGAGTCAATCCTGAAATTGAGTCAATCAGATGCATCTTGAGGCACTTGACATGGTAAATAAGCTCAGCCTGGAGCTGAGTCAGTCGGACTGATCTTCGTGCACTCGGCACAGTAAATAAATTCAGCCTGGAACTCAGTCAAGCAGGTGAATCTTGGTTCTCTCGGCACGGTGAATGAATTCGGCTTTGAAACTGCCGATTGTAGAAAAAAGCCGGACACTCCAGGGAGTAATCGTACCAGTAGTACTTCTTATATTGACCGTTACATTTTGCGTGGAAGGGGTATTTGCAAGAGTATATTGTATCCGTAGAGGAGCTTCGTTTTCACCCTTTTGCATGAAAGGGGTATTTGTCCGAGTGGACGTGCTTCACTTATAGATCTTCGGCAAACCAAGCATGTATGTTCAGAAGAATATTCCTGATGTGATCAATAGGTTGACCAAATGGGCGTAACCCCTGAGGGTGACATGGCCAACTATCGTGCGTAGCTCTCGAGTGATGCTCGAAAGAGGTAAGCTTGCTACAGAGTGTGATATGAGGTTTGACCATATGAGTAACTTAGTCGTTCCCGTGCTGGGGGTGTAGAGGTAAAGACATGTCCAAGTGATGGTCATGCGTGAGGCGGCAGAGGGGCGATAATGTGTACAACCGAGTGACGATGCGCGGGGCAGTCAAGTGGTGAAGACACGTGCAACCGAGTGGCGACGCGCAGAGCGGTCGAGTGGCGAAGACGTGCCTAACCGAGTGGCGACGCGTGGGGCGGCCGAATGGTGATGACGTGTGATGTGGTTGAATGTAGGGCTACATATCTAGCCAAGTGAAGATGCACGGGGCAGCCGAGTGGTGAACACGTGCACAACCGAGTGGCAGCGCGCGAAGCGGCTAAGGCAAAGTCGTGTGCCACTGGACGGCAAAAATGGTCCTCACAGGACTTAGTCGAATGCTTTCGAAGCTTATGTAGTGACGAGGTCAGTGTGACGTGGTTGCGGTGCGAGAAGAACGGTGTGCCAACTGATTCTGAGTAGGAATGAAGATGGCGTGCAGAGCGTCTGGGTGATTACTACACTTGTCGAAGTGGCGGATCGGATGCATTTGTTGAAGTGAAGGATCTGCCAGGTGATGAAGTAGTCGACCACTCAGGAGAGTGTCATTCAAATGAGATGCAGCCCCCGAGTGCGGCGTAGCCCCCGAGCGTACTACATGCTTTGACAATAGACATGTCGGAACACGAGAAATATAGTTTTGAATGGATGATTTGCAATTCATCGAGTTAGACTCGGGTGAAGATGAGGAGTATCTTCCGAGTGATGCTCGAAAGAGGCAAACTCGCAAAAGAGTGAAGTGTCAAATTGGATTATAAAAGGGACTTATCTGTCTGATGCCCGACGAGGTCTATATCATTGATACAATGAAGAGGATTCCACAGAGGGGTTGGTCAGATGTGTTTGAAGTCAACAGAGCGACAAGGTAGGTGTTGTGGTGCACTAGGACCGGTACGGTGACCGAGTCCGAGCAGCGATGAAGTTGGCGCATAGGGCCATCGAGTGATCATGTAACTTGTGTAAAAAATGGCACAAGCCAACGAAATAATTTCTCGAGGAAATTTGGTGTGTGCTCAAATGATTTTTGTGAATAACACCCCTAGACACCCGCTGGGAGTGCGAGGGGCTTGCTGGTTAACCAGCAAGAGTCTGAAAGAGCGAAGGATCAGTTCGAACTTGTCGAAGCGATGGATCCGACTGAACTCATTGGAATATTGGATCAAATAAAATGGAAGTGTAGTGTTTCGACTAAGTTGCAGCCCTGGAGGACCGATGCAAACTCAAAATTAAGAACGACACATGGTGTTCATGAATGATGTATGCGAAAAAATGGAAGCTGGACTCGGGAGTCACATAACCAGTACTAACCAAGTATGTGAAAATAAGCAACCGAGCGTAGAGTTACACTTGGTGGTGCGGCCTTCGAGTGAAGGTGATGTGTGAATTACGAGATACTCGTAAATAACAGAATGTAAAATGACTTAGCTGTCTGAAGGAGCGCGGAGCGGCCGAGTGGTGATGACGTGGCCAACCGAGTGGCGACGCGCGGAGCGGACGAGTGGTGATGAGGTGGCCAACCGAGTGGCGACGCGCGGAGCGGCCGAGTGGTGATGAGGTGACCAACAGAGTGGCGACGCCCGGAGCGGCTGAGTGGTGATGAGGTGACCAACCGAGTGGCGACGCGCGGAGCGGCCGAGTGGTGATGAGGTGACCAACCGAGTGGCGACGCGCGGAGCGGCCGAGTGGTGATGAGGTGACCAACCGAGT
>NC_041389.1:682860298-682868460 GCF_002162155.2 Triticum dicoccoides | reverse complement strand
CTAAGCCCCTGAGTGGGAGGGTTTCTCTCCACTCGGTAGGATTTTTTGAAACTTAGGCGAGTACTGGACTGCAACTAAGCCCCCGAGTGGGAGGGTTGCTCTGCACTCGGTAGGAGTTTTTGAAACTTAGGCGAGTACTGAACTGCAGCTAAGCCCCCGAGTGGGAGGGTTGCTCTCCACTCGGTAGGATTTTTGAAACTTAGGCGAGTACTGGACTGCAGCTAAGCCCCCGACTGGGAGGGTTGCTCTCCACTCGGTAGGATTTTTTGAAACTTAGGCGAGTAATGGACTGCAGCTAAGCCCTTGAGTGGGAGGGTTGCTCTCCACTCGGCAGGATTTTTTAAACTTAGGTGAGACGGATTCGCAACTAAGTCACCCACTGGGGGGATTTAGAGCATATAAAAAAGAATAACTATCATTTATGAGATTGTAAAAACTGTGTCACGGGGTGACCGAGTGGTGATGAGGTGACCAACCGATTGGCGACGCCCGTAGCGGTCGAGTGGTTATGAGGTGACCAACCAATGACGACGCGCGGGGCGTCCGAGTGAAGTAGATGAGTGCCGCGGAGTGACGATGCGCGGGCCGTCCGTGTGAAGTAGACGTGTGCCGCGGAGTGACGATGCGCGGGCCGTCCGAGTGATGTAGAGGAGTCCCGCGGAGTGACGATGCGCGGGCCGTCCGAGTGATGTAGATGCGTCCTACAGAGTGTACCGAGATATACAATGCATCAAGAGTGACATGTATGAAATAATTATCAAGGTGGCTTTGCCACAAATACAATGTCAACTACATGAGCATGCAAAAGCAATATGACAATGATGGAGCGTGTCATAATAAACGGAATGGTGGAAAGTTGCATGGAAATATATCTCGGAATGGATATGGAAATGCCATAATAGGTAGGTATGGTGGCTGTTTTGAGGAAGGTAAATGGTGGGTGTATAGTACCAGCGAGAGTTGCGCGGCACAAGAGAGGCTAGAGATAGTGGAAGGGTAAGAGTGTGTATAATCTATGGACTCAACATTAGTCATAAAGAACTCATATACTTATTGCAAAAGTCTACAAGTTATTGAAACAAAGTACTACGCGCAAGCTCCTAGAGGGATATATTGGTAGGAAAAGACCATCGCTCGTCCTCGACCACCACTCATAAGGAAGACAATCAAAAATTAAATCATGCTTCAACTTCATCACATAACGGTTCACCATACGTGCATGCTACGGGAATCACAAACTTCAACACAAGTATTCCTCCAATTCACAATTAATCCACTAGCATGATGATACGTCTCCAACGTATCTACTTTTCCAAACACTTTTGCCCTTGTTTTGGACTCTAACTTGCATGACTTGAATGAAACTAACCTGGACTGACGTTGTTTTCAGCAGAACTGCCATGATGTTGTTTTATGTGTAGAAAACAAAAGTTCTCGGGATGACCTGAAAATCCTCGGAGATAAGTTTCAGAAAATATAAAAAATACTGGCAAAAGATGAACACCAGGGGTCCCTGTCACGCCCAAGATGCGACCCTATACTAAAGGAACTCGAAGGTCCCACCAAGGATAGAAGCGCATCTTGAAGATGCTTTTGCAAGGTGGATATCATTACATCAACATTACATAAAAGATAGGGATACATACATAAGGCATACAATGCCACACGAATACAACATCATCTTACATAAGAGCACCATCCGACTACAGATGAAACACAAACAGAAACACAAACGACATCCACCCTGCTAGCCCAGGCTGCCGACCTGGAACCTATCCCCTGATCGAAGAAGCAGAAGAAGAACTCAACGCAAGCAAGCATCGCTCTCGCATCATGATCATCGCATAACCTGTACCTGCAATTGTTGTTGTAGTAATATGTGAGCCACGAGGACTCAGCAATCCCATTACCATGGGTATCAAGACTAGCAAAGCTTAAAGGGAAAGGAAGGGGTAAAGTGGTGAGGTTGCAGCAGCGACTAAGCATATATGGTGGCTAACATACGCAAATAAGAGCGAGAAGAGAGCAAATGGAACAGTCGTGAAGCTAGCAATGATCAAGAAGTGATCCTGAACTCCTACTTACGTCAAACATAACCCAAAACTGTGTTCACTTCCCGGACTCCGCTGAAAAGAGACCATCACGGCTACACACACGGTTGATGCGTTTTAATTCGGATCTGGTGTCAAGTTATCTACAACCGGACATTAACAAATTCCCATCTGCCACATAACCGCGGGCACGGCTTTCGAAAGTTTATAGCCTGCAGGGTTGTCCCAACTTAGCCCATGATAAGCTCTCGCGATCAACGAAGGATATACCTTCTCCCAGGAAGACCCGGTTTACAAGAATTTTTGATAATGGTAAAACAAGACCAGCAAAGCCGCCCGATGCGCCGACAATCCCGATAGGAGCTGCACATATCTCATTCTCAGGGCAACACCGGATAGGTCAGCCTACAAGTAAAACCAGCCCTCAAGTTGCCCCGAGGTGGCCCCGCAGTCTGCCCGGTTTGGACCAACACTTAGACAAGAACTGGACCAGGGGGGCTAAAATAAAGATGACCCTCGAGAGAGCGACTCCCAAGGGAAAAGTAGGTGGTGGTGAGGCAAATGGTAAAACCAAGGTTGGGCCTTGCTGGAGGAGTTTTATTCAAAGCGAACTGTCAAGGGGGTCCCATAAATCACCCAACCGCGTAAGGAACGCAAAATCCGGGAACATAATATCGATATGACAGAAACTAGGGCGGCAAGAGTGGAACAAAACACCAGGCATAAGGCCGAGTCTTCCACCCTTTACCAAGTATATAGATGCATTACTTAAATAAGAGATATTATGATATCCCAACATAATCCTGTACACCATGGAGCAATCTTCAACTTCACCTGCAACTAGCAATGCTATAAGAGGGGCTGAGCAATGCGGTAACATAGCCAAACAACGGTTTGCTAGGAAGGGTGTCAAAGGTTAGAGGTTCATGGCAATTTGGGAGGCTTGAAGAACAAGTGATAGGTAGCGCAGCATAGCGATAGAACGAAGCAACTAGCATAGCAATGATAGTAGTGAGATCCAGGGTAGCGGTCATCTTGCCTGAAATCCCGCTAGGAAGAATAACGAGTCCATGAAAAAGACGAACGGATGAAGCCGAACCAAGCGTAGACGAACGAATCCTCACGATCACAACGAAACGGGAACTATCGAGAAGAAACACACAACATGGTAAACATACCACACATATACAAGACATGATGCACAACCAAGCATGATGCATGACAAGGCTAAATGAAGCTACTCATGGCCAGAGATGATGCAAACAAGAGCAACACACCAAGGCAAGTTTAAATGAGGCCGGGAACAACATATAACAATTATGGTAAGTCCTCATATGCAAATTTCGAAATTTGTCCAGATCTGAATAAACCTTATGTTGAAGTTGTTAAACAACAAGTTAAGATGCAACGAGATGATCTACACGAGATTCTAGTCAAGTTACATATAAAGTTCATTAGATTTGGAGCTACGGCCTAGAAGATATGAGCAAAACAAGTTAAACATGGCATTGATGCAAAATGCATACAAACATCAAGCAAACACCTCAAATCAAGGATGCCACATGATAATATGAAACTACATGCAAAATCAAGCACGTTTCATATGGAGCACACTCAAAACGGAGCAACGGTTCAACACATACACTCTATACAAGTTTAAAGGACAAGCTGTCCAAAACAGCAACTAGGCATATTGCAAGCATCAAAACAGCATGCTAAAGTACCACAATATGAAAACAAAAGGCATAGACATGATGTACAGGTAAAGCATGACAAAACATGAACACTGAGCTATCTCCATAAATCAATAGAACATGCTCAAACACACATGGCAAGATTGCAAATAATAACAGTTTCAGACTTTGCAGAAATAACATCAGGTTGCAATGTTTAGAGCTATCAAACAACATTCTACAGGAACTTATCATGGCAAAAAAAGGCATGCAATGATACTACTAAATGCATAGAACAAAAGTACTTTACTGACCATGAGCCAAAAAGGATCAGAAGATATGATGGCACCCATGTAAACATGGCAAGTTATATGACAGATTCAAACATGGCAGGAACAACGATAAGTAGGCATGTTGGTGAGCTTGTACCACTCACCAAAGAGCAATAAATGGCATGACAAGGCAACCAACAGTAAGAAGACATGTTTGTGAAGCTAAGCATGGCAAGAGCAAGTGCATAGGGTGCGTGGATCACTAGCAAAACACATGGCAAAACTGAACTTAATGTTAATAGGCTGACAGCAACATTATTTAGCAATTTGCGAGCAAGATTACAACAAGTTACGGCTGGCTATAAATGCAACCCGGGGCATGTATGGATATAGAATGACATGTGTAACAAAACATCCTTAGTGAACATCTCCAGATTATGCACAGAATGACTTTTAGCAGCAGGTTTACATAGCATCACAAAATAACAGATTCAGCTTAGGAAAACAGTAACAGCAAGTACACTACTTCACGAGCTCGATTCACTCACCACAAGTCATCGCATGACAACATAAGCATAGCATCAACAAGAAGACATGTTTATGAAACTAACCAAGGCAAGAACAAGTTCATAGCATGCAAGGATCAACTACAACAACCTTGGCAAAATTGAATAACATGTAAACAATCTGCCAGGAAACATTTTATAGCAAAAGTAGAGCAAGAGAATGACATGCTAGACTACTCCATAATTGCATACAGGGACATGAACGGCTATAGAAAAACCATATGTTCAAAACATCCTTACTGAAGTACCTCAAAATATGCTTGGATCTCTCTGTAGCATCAAATTTACATGGCATAAAAATAACAGCAGAACAGGGACTGAAATCAGCAACATCACGAAGCCTAGTTTGCATGCTTGTTCTAGTGACCAGATTGATCACAAAAATACATGGCATACACCCCTGTAAATATGGCATGATGTAGCACAAAACACATGTAGACATCAACCTCATAGGATGCACACATCAAACATGGCAAAAACGACAAATGAACATGTTCTGTTAACAGACAGCAGACAACATTATATAGCACTCTTGCAACGATGATTCAGGCATCAAGATGGACTCAAATGAACATGATTCAATGGAATGTAATGAAGAGCATCTCACAATGAGCATTTTGATATATTACGCGCACGAAACGGAGCAATATGCAGCAAGTTATGGCAGGTCAAAGGGGGCACCAGAATATGCAAAATTACGGGGACTTGGGGATTTTCGGGGTCAACCTTTGGGTTCAGATCCGCACGGACTTCGAGGCGGCGACGCAAGCTCGCCGGGGCACCGCCGAAGAGGAGGGAGACGGCCTGAGGAGGACGAGGGGTAGTGGATCCGGGGCCGGGCGGCCGGATCTGGCGCGGCGGCGCGAGGAGGAGAGGGCATGGGCGGCGCGGCGACCGGGTGGCGAGGTGCCGCGGCGGCGGCCGCAGCCGGTGTGGGAGGCGGGGGCCTCGGGCGCGGGTGGCGGGGCACGCGGGCCGGGAGGGCCCGCTACGGGCCAGGCGGGCCGACAACGCGGGCGATGGAGGATGACACGTGGCGGACGCCGGTTGGAGCGGAGGCGGCAGTGCGGGCTTTGTCCGGCGCGGACGGACACGTCCGGCGCGGAGAGGGGAAAAAGCTAGGGTTAGGGGTGGAATCGATCCACGAATTTCGGGGGAGGGGTGTTTATATAGGTAGGGGGAGCTAGGAGAGTCCAAAGGAGGAGCGGTTTTCGCCCACATGATCGTGATCGAATGACCGAGAGCATGGAGGGGAGTTAGATGGGTTTTGGGCCAGTTTGGAGGGGTGTTCGGCTGCAAGACAAAAGAGGCCTTTGTGGTTACCCGGTTAACCGTTGGAGTATCAAATGACCTCCAAATGGCACGAAACTTGACAGGCGGTCTACCGGTGCTATACCAAGGCCACTTGGCAAACCTCGGGCCATTCCGAGAAAGTTTAACACTCGCACACGACAGGAGACAAAAGGGGGACGCCGGAGGGCATAGGAGTGCCGAATTGCAAAACAGACAACGGGGAAAATGCTCGGATGCATCAGACGAACACGTATGCAATGCAATGCACATGATGGCATGGCAAAAATGCAACATGCAAGCAAATGACATGGCAACGACGGCGAATAATTGGCAGACACCTGGCGCATCGGATCCGGGGCGTTACAACACTCCTCCACTAACAAGAGATCTCGTCCCGAGATCTTAGGACCGACACGGAAGGGAAAAGGGATGAGGTGAAACAAGAACTCAAGAGAAGAATCAAAGAATTGAGAGCACTCGAGAAGAAGAGAGGAACGACGAGAATGACGAGAATCGGAAGCTCATGGAATCAGATAGACTATGAAACCACTCCGGTTAGAACGAGATAAGAAAACGAATAAGACTGAAAGGATTTAGGCAGCACTCCGGCTGAAACATGGAGGAATAGAACATGAACTTCACCCAATGGGATGGCACTTGACGAGATGAACAATGTAATGCCTTCGGAAGAATTGAAAGAATTGAATGAAAATAACTTAGAAGGAAGGATTGAACGGAGTTGTTGAAAAAATCAACAACGAAAGAATAAGCTTGTTGTGGACTTATCAAAAACAAATCAAAACTTGAGGTGAAATTATACCACAACAAATGTCTGAATAGCTAAGAAGAAAGAAGAAATGCAAAACTCCACTTCAGACAAAAGGAAGAATTATTTGCGCTTCGAGACGCGAGAAGAAAAGATACTTGAACTCCTCCAACAAAATCTTGATTAACTCTTGAAGAATGAATTAAATCGTGAAGAACCACCATGAAGAACTCCGGTGACAAAAGGATGATGAGATAGAATGAAGGAAGAAAGAATAAGATGAGCCTTACGATGATTTACATGGAGGTTCCGACGAAATGGCCGAGGAAATTTGAACTCCGAAAAAGAAAAGATGAAAAGACTTGAAACTAGAATTTATTCATCAAGAACAAACTCTGAAGGAAGGGATTACTCACTTGTATGAAAGAAGAATAAGACTTATGTTATGCTTATCCTTCATCAGTTAATTGATGAGAAGCAATGGATTGCATACAACTTATTCTTGTTGAAGAGGATTAAGGGGAATATGTCATAAAACTTGAGAAAGTCTTCATGAACCGCCGGTAGGATTGAAAAGAACGAATGAATTGATATGATAATCAAAGAAGAGAATCTTGAACGAAACACCATAAGAATTCGAAAATGATTGATGAAAGAGAATGAATCACCGGGAAAAATTAGAAGAACAAATAAGCTAGAGGGGATTTAGATGCAAAGAACAAAGAGATCATGAGATGATTAAAGAGCACTTGAACGAAGCACCGGGATAATTGGATAACGGTAGCTGAAATGTGAGGACGAAGAATTCTTCTGGAACGATGGCCTCCGGTGGAAAGAAATGGGAAAACTACTCCTGACATACTCCAGATGGTTAAGGAAAGAATATCTAACAAATGGAATAATTTGCGAGGATAACATGAAGCTAGAACCACGAAACTTCGAGAGAACGGACAAGATTTAGAGGAAAAACTCTTCTTCGGTCTGCAAATGACGACGGGAAAACACCACCAAAATACTTAGATACTCCGGTAGAATGGAAAAGATAGAGGTTGAGCCAACAAAGAAAATGATTTGAAATTGATCTTGGAAAAGATCTGACTGATGAAATTCATACTTACGTCAAACTTCAAAAAGGATTTGCGAATAGCTCCGGGAAAGCAGAAGAGTCAGGCAAGATCCTGGGAAAAGACCTGTGGGTTAGGGCCCACTCAAAGAAACACCTTTGGAAAGGATGTTGAATAGATAGGTGATGCACCAGAATAATTGAAATATTTGAATGAGGTGACAACCTCAAATTAATTGGAACACAGGCGAATCTCCTGAGATGTCTTCCGCACTTCAGAATGATTGAATGGCTAGAGGCAAACGAGCAAGGAGAACACTTGATCCAATGAAAGGAATGTGATCAACCCGTAAAAAACTTGAATTGAGTGCACCAGAAAAGAGATGAAGTCTGTCAAACAAAAGAGAATTCACCGGTTGAAACAATTGATGGAAAGCTGAAGAGGCACCACACGAATGAAATAGATGGTCGAGGGAGA
>NC_041389.1:682849425-682859962 GCF_002162155.2 Triticum dicoccoides | reverse complement strand
TGGAATAAAAGGGTGGGAGGGCGGGAAAAACACAGGCAACTGGAACAACGAATAATTGAATAGAGAAAACACCGTTTGAAATCATTGAGGAAAGAAAGCAAAGACTTTGCACGAGTAGGATAGATACTCGATTATGGACTCCGACTCCAAGATGAAAAGGGGTGGGCGGGCGGGAAAAGAAAACAACTGAGGATTGAACTCAATGATGAAGAGGCTCGAGTCGACTTGACGAGAAATGCACCAGATCAAAAGAGTTGAGAACCAACGATCGGAAAACCAACTGCGTGATCCTAAAGAAAAATTTGAAGGGGAAGAGGAGTAATTGAAAACACCTACGTCAAGATTCCTCACCAGAGCGACGAAGAGGTTGAGGAGTAAAAAGAATTCCTACTCTCCGATATAACTAGACTCCGAAAACAGTTTTCTTCTAGACTCGACAAGGGCCAAACTACACGATCAATCAAGGGGGCTCCTAGGGTCGGTCGAGGCTCTGATACCAACTTGTCACACCCAAGATGCTACCCTATCCTAAAGGAACTCGAAGGTCCCACCAAGGATAGAAGCGCATCTTGAAGACACTTTTTGCAAGGTGGATATCATTACATCAACATTACATAAAGGACGCGACTAACCACCAGCCGACTGGTGGTTTAGCGACAGATCCGCACAATCGGGAACCTGAGTCCTTCCCGCGCATGATCCAATTTGGCAGCTCCACCCACGACCCAGACTTCTCTCACTAGGCCCACCTCCCCCCTACTGCGTCCTTCCGCGTGCAACGGATCGAGGCCCAATTTGGCCCACCTCCCCCCTCCTGCACGTGACTTACCACCCAAACCCTAGTTTCTTACCTCCATCGCAAGAAACAGCCACCTGCTCCGATCAATGCTCTCCTCTCTCCCCGACACGCCGCCATCACCGGCAACATCGACGCCAGATCAGATGCACCAAAAAAAGGGAAACCATGAAAAAACACCACCAAAACACAAGGATTTGAGGGAGGGCCCCGGTTTACCACAAGAACATCACATGGGTTATCATCAATTCGTCCAAATTTCGTCATAATCAGTCAAAAAAGAAAGGAGGTAAGTGATTCAACGTCTATACCCATGCTGCATTTGCATTTCATACCAATAAAATCAAGGGGGAAAAACATGGGGAAAAAACAACAAGAACTAAAGCATGCAAAAAAAGGTAGTATTTTTACTACATGTGTGTAATTCCCATGTTGAAATTGAGTTACCACTCAAATTCAGTCAGGTTACCAACAAAAAGATTGACTAAATTTCATCTTTTACAGTCAAGTTAGAAAATACATGTATGAATTTTCTCATTAAAACTGACATACCATCTCGATTGAAAATAGATTACCAGAGTGTGTGCATTGAGTAATCAGCATCCTGTAAGACTTATTCAACATAAAAAAGATCCCTTTCTTCCTTTATATATTGAACACACCCATGTCAGAACAAGTTATCGTGCTAATTCATTACAAATTACCAGGAAAAACTCAGAACCAAAGGTGCTAAAAACACTACAAGAATACCATGTGTTGATTTACATTGTTGCCACCATTCTTTTTTGATAAAAAATGATGTTCATGAAATGAGGTTCATAGAAACTATCGCTGTCATACTCCCATATGCTGGTTACTGCCAAAACGATACCTGTTATAAAACAGAAGTTATCATGGCATTAAAAGGAAAAAAATATAGTTGTTGTGAAAAAATAATCATGATTGCTAGTAATTGTGGAAAATTAATTGGTGCAATCATATGTACTAGCAGGTGCTACGACACAAGAAAATGGCGCATGACAACGGGGGTAATGTGGATGTCGAGATGAGTGGTGTGGGGACAAACCAACAGTGTGAATATGCACACACGACAAGCTTTGGTTCTGCCAAAACAGATGAAGGTAAAACATTTACCATGCTACCACAATTTTGTACACAAATTTTTTACCATCGTACTTTAATTGCAACTACCACCTTAGGTTATTTACAACTATCACATTCACCATGAAACAGTTGACAAATGATGTAGCTTGATGCACACAGGTTACCATGAATTTAGGTACAATTACCACACTTACTGCATACAAATTATCATGCAATCTGTATTGAAATTGGAATTTCATGCTTTCACTGGTTACCATGAATTTAGGCACAGTTACCTCACTTATTGCATACGAATTATCATTTAATATGTATTGCAATTGGAATTTCATGCTTTCACTTTACAGCTACAAAAAAACATCTTAATGCATGCAAACTTTACCAAGCAACTAGAGTACAAGTTACCACTAGTTTTGGCATGCAGAAAAATATAACACAAAATATCAACTTTCAAAAACATTACAGGTGCTACTTCTAGAACCAACCCGATGGTTCGAGAAACAAGCAAAGAACCGACTACTAGCAGCATAGGAGGGAGAGAAAGCTTCTTTGATCATTCAGTCAGGGAGCCAGCGAGTCCAGAAACAGGGGGAGAGAATGCTGAACAGGGAGACAAAAATACCGAGGCATACTCCACACCGAAACCTCCTGATGAAACGATGAAGTTTGATACTTTTGAGGAAGCTTATGAACACTACATGCAATATGCACAGAGACATGGGTTTGGAATGAGACTGGAATACAGAAAAACAATCAAAGATAATACTGTAAGCAGAGTCCTACTAGTTTGTGGGAAATACGGCAAGCCAAAAACAAACAAGGAAGAGACAGAGGATGTGCAGGACCCAAAAGGCATCGTGAAGAAGAGGAAACGAGGGAAGGTTGTGAGGTCGGGATGTCCGGCCCACCTTTACATCACCCACACGGATGCGTGGTGGAGAGTCAAACGCTTCAACGACAACCACAACCACCCTCTAATAAGAAAGCCGTCCTTGACAAAGTTCCTATCATCACATAGGAACATTCCAAAAGATGAGTAGGACTTCTTGAAGATATTGCACGGATGCAACATGGAGACAGCCAGACAGATGCAACTAATGGAATGGTTCTACGGGAATCCTAAAGATGTACCATACACAACAAAGGACATCGCAAACCAGCGAGCTAAATTCTGGATGGAGTACCGCCATGCTGATGTGGGGAGCACAATCTCGTACTTCCAAGATATGAAGGCACAAGATCCAGATTTCTATTGGAGAATAAAGCTTGATGATGAGGACAGAGTGGAGAATTTATTCTGGATAGATGGTGCGTCGCGCAGGGCATATGCTAGATACAATGATGTCATCTCATTTTACACAACATACATGACAAACATGTAAAAAATGCCCTGTGCACCCTTCATTGGCATTAATAACCATGGGCAGTCGATCCAATTTGGTTGTGGGTTTGTTCGAAATGAACTATCTGGTAACTTTGTGTGGCTGTTTAATGCATTCTTGCATGCAATGGGTGGAATTGCGCCAAAGAACATAATAACAGATCAAGATTTTGCAACGAGGAGTGCTATTGATGAGGTGTTCATCGGGATAGTACACAGGAATTGCCGCTGGCATATAATGAAAAGAGCACAAGAGAAGCTTGGGAAGCTGATGGCTGAAAATGAACCACTAAACAATGCATTCAAGGATTGTGTTGACAACAGCCTGACTGGTATTTTACTTCCCACCCCTCACTAGCTTAAAACACAGAAAAATGGGCACATAGAAAATGGGTTTAGATGCATGATAACAACAGTTACCATCTAACAAAGTGACAAGTTACCAGAGGATTATAACAAAATTACCTACATTAGTTGCTTTCTGTACTACCCCTATAATGTCCATGTTTGATGTACACATTTCAGCTGTTCACCCCACTAGTTAAAGCAAAACTTTTCAATCACCATCTAGTCTGATTGATATGAATATCTTTTTGTTGCTAGTTAAAAATGTTGCTTGTACTACACACAGAGTGCTATTCGCTTTGGAAAAAGAAAATCTTATCCTGTATGCAAAGTACTTACCATGATCCTTCAACTAAAGTAACCATGTGTGTGTGACATAATTATCAACAGCATTGGTGTTCCTAGTTACCAGCTATGTTCGAACAGATGTTACCATCCTCCAATACTTGATGTTACCATGTTTATATTATGAATGCAATTGAGGAGTTTGAGCACAAATGGTGGGTGATGATGGAAGCGTATGGCCAGACTGACAACAAGCATTTCCATTGGCTGTGGGAGAACAGGAAGTGTTGGGTCCCGGTATACTATATGCACGACTTTTTCCCGTTCTTGCAGACCACGGCAAGAAGCAAGGGATTTAACTCTGTGCTTAAGAAGTATGTCAACCCAAACAACTCACTGGTCGAATTTGCACAACAGTACACTACGATACAGGATAAGGTGATGGCTAGCGTGACAAAAGAGCAGTTGGAAACAGTGTACAAAGAAACTGAAATGTACTCGATGAACCCGCTGGAGATGCAGGTGCGGGGGCTATACACACATAACTTGTTTTGCAAGTTCCAGGTGGAGATGAAGGTGAAATCAGCATACAGATGCGACGCATTGGATGATGGTACTTTCAAGGTCAGCTCAGTACGCGGGATAATACCGAAATGTGGAGACAGGGACTACCATGTGCAAGCAAACATGGTTGAAGAGACATACTCGTGTAGTTGCTGCAAGTTTGATCGTGACGGGCTACTGTGCGCGCACATACTACGAGTTATGGACCAAATTGGGGTATACGAGATACCTGAAATGTACATCCTAAAGAGGTGGACTTGGGATCCAGAGGAGGATCTTATTCAACCTGATTTCGAACAGCCGACAGTTAAGAAGTCAATGCCAGAGGAGGGGAAAAGCGTCATGCGATACATGTCAATTCTTAAAGAATTTAAGGCATCGGCCAAAGATGCTTGCCTAACAAATGACGGGACCAGATTGGCAAGAAAACACCTGTATAATTTCAAGGAGGAGCTTGAAATCCTGAAGAACAATCAACTTAAAAAAGCAAGAAAGGAAAAGGAAGAAGCAAAAGGATCGTTTCAAGGACAGCCGGATCCCTGCTCGATACATGTGGGGCGGATGAATGAAGACAACCCTGTCACACATCACCAAAACGCCCCCGATGCAAGACATCCGGAGAACCCAGCCACACATCAAACAAGTGAATCAACAGGAGAACACCGCCACACAAAAAGAAAGTGCTACTAATGTGCAGCGACAGGGTAACCCTGCCACACAGCAAGAAAGTGTGCGGGTGACGATACATGCTAGCAAAAACAATCACGCTTTTGTCATCCAGCCCCCACATCCTAATGCAGCTCCATCCTCAAACGCAAAGTTGATACTAGACCCTCCCAAGACTGTAATGAAAGGGCGGCCAAAGTCAAAAAGAAAGCAATCAGGTTTTGAGATTGCAAAACCAAAGACAAAAAGGAAATGTGGTGTGTGCGGGAGTCAGGAACATGACAAACGCACATGCAAATCTCCCCTAGCAAGATAAATGAAGAAGGTGCTATTAAAATGGAAGATGGTAGCTGCATTTTTTTCATGGACCATAATGTGCAAGCTACGAGCCCCATAACATTCCAGTTATCAGCATTGTATCGTAGATTTTATCATGGCTTTGTAATGCAAAACAAGTGTATCTCTATAATTTAAGCAAGCTATCAGTACCCTGTTATGCCAGTTACCAGCAAATGTTTGATGGGATTGACATGGATTTGTAAATCCAAAAATTTTATTTCTTAACCAAGCTATCAGTACATTATTATGCCAGTTACCAGCAATGTATGATGGAATTGACATGGATTTGTAAAAGCCAATGTTTTTATATCTACATTTTTTGAAGGCTACCAGCACTGCATTGTATTACTTATGGACAAAAAATTAGTCCTCCTTGCACTTCTAAAAATTGCTTATTAACAAATTATAATCACAGTAGTGAATTATATCATATAGTCAGTGATTTTGAACTGTGTATACTATAGTAAAACAGCATGACAACACTTTGCTCCATGGCATTGTCATGACAGATTCAAATAAAAAAGTTATCATCACAGTTTGGTAGAACTTATCACACTGTAGTAAAAAAAATATCACCTCATCACCCGCTACCGAACAGATGATAGCGCCACTGTTTGCACTTGTTTTGATAATGATCTAACCACCTCAATGTCATAATTTTCCGGAGAGCTGGAATTTGTTCATGAGTTAAGGCTGGAACATTTTTGCCATCCCACACCTCAAGGAACGTGCAGGTGAAAAATCCACAATCAATGCTGAAACATTTGTGATGAAAAAAACAACACAAAATCAGTTTAATTGGAGTTTCGGACCGGGTCAAAATAAACAGGGATGACAAACATGTAGTTGGGATGTTAAAAAGAGAGTGAGTAATCCACAACTAACCCATTTTCCTGTTTCAACACATCAATGTACACAAGTTCATAGTCCTCGATCTGCTTATGCGAGTCCTTGTAATTTATCAACCAGGCCTTATTTATTGCGTTCATGTATCTTGTCGCATGCTCGAGAAGAGAAGGACTATCTTGGTCACGCAATGAATCTAGAACTTCAAACCGCTTCGCTCTAAGATTTAGTGACAACACATACCAATGCCCGTCATCTGGACCGCGGCCCAACTTTTGCAAAGCAGGGAATAGCAGCTGAAATTTTTTTAAAGGCAGCAAGCATAAAAGTAGTTGGAAAAGAAACAAAATTACCAAGATAACAAATGGTGATGAAATTCACAACGGGAGGCAACTAGAAAAAGAAGTTATCAGGGCAGAAAGGTCAAAAGTTACCAGTGTGCATGAAACAGTTTATCATGACATGAAGAACAAACAATATCCGCAAATAACAGGAAGTTACACGATATTATTAGGAAGTTACCAAGACACTAACTGTACAGTTACCAGATCCATCAAACATAACATACCTAATCCTGGTGACTAAGAATGTAAAACTTGTCCCGTCGAAAATACTTCAGTAAACACTTGGATTTGAAGTCTCCTAACAACAGATACGCAGAGAGCACCCAAGGGAAGATGAGCCTGTTTGGCATTTCCTTATACTGGAGAACGCGAACATGTAACTCGGCAATGCTGGTTGATAGTTGCCCAACTCCCTTCACACAATTGGCAAGCTCACCAATGGTAACCCACCTACCATCAATGTTGATGACCCTAAGACTACAAAAAACAAAAAACAAAAAAAAAAGATTTAAAAAATACATTTAAAAAAAAGGCGTACAAAATAATGATTCGTGTTAAGAAAGATTAGAAAAAGGATGGAAACATACTCTTTAATCTTAGAGTTAGAATCAGTAGTATGCTTGATAACTTCATTGTAAACGTACTCTGCCTCCTCGCTCGGTGTGAGGGTGGCAAAAGGCGGGAGCAGGTATTTGGACGGGTGGGTGACCCTAACTTTCCGAATAAAGGATTTAGGTGTTGAACTGCGTACTAAATGCTTTGTGCAAGGTGGTAACTGTGGTGTAACAAATGTTGGACTTTGGGGGTTGTCTAGTAGAAACAGAAAAAGGGAAAACCATGAATTATCATCAGATGGGAGAAAGAATTATCAAGTGATGGGTCAAAACATATCAACTACCACATGTATTGATTATCAAGTGGTGGTCCATAATTGAAAAAACAAAGAAAGTGGTTTGTGCAAGGGTTGCAATGTTCATGGAGCAGAAAAAAAATCACCTATTTGAACATTAGATTTCCCTTTTAATGCTGGATTGCCATGTTCAAATTCTTCCCACCACATGAGAACCTCATCATTGTCAATCTCAACATCATACACTTGCACACGACCAGCTTCCGGTGTTACTTAAAGAAAAAAACAGCGATGCGGACATGAACAGTAGTGATAAACAACATAAATTGTTGCAAAAAAAATCAGGTATTAAAAATTGAGACAAGATACAAGAAGTTATCAGGAACACAATATAAAAGATACCAGGCAATGTGAATGTGGATTACCAGCACACATGTATGGGACTTTTAAGGAACAAATTAGATAACACTAGTGCATAACGAGGAACAGCTGTGATATAAACTAATCATCATAACATGTTAAAAGGAAGACCAAAAAGAATTGCATAGCCCAGAATTGGCAAAGAATGCATATGGCTGGAGTTATTGTGTCAATGGATCATAAATTGACAGGATTTGAACATTTGAGTTACCAAGATATGTCATATGGAGTTATCAGGGTGATTGGAAAAAATTGAAGGAGTAATGAAAAAGTTCAGATGAATAACTATGAGTACAGTACTGTTTTGTAAGCATGACAATGAATTAAGGAAAAATAAATAGGCAATGATAGGAGATGTACGTATCACGCGCTTACTAAAAGTCAGTAACAGATAACATCGGCTTTCAAAACTGACAAAGTTACCAGGGGAGGAGGAGGATGGACTTATCGTCTATGCTAGCATCGTACAAAATATTGTAGCGGACACAACAGAAATATATATTACGGGTACTGAAAGCACATATGTTCATTTACATCACACAAAGCATATAAGTAGTATTACATTCATCCATACACATGGAATGATAGAAAGTTCCAAACACATAAATAAAAAGAGCACACCAAGGCACAAAACAATACGATGAACACTGACATATCTCAATCCATCACTCTCGCGGCATAAAAGCGAAGACACAAGGTCTTCACTTACCAGAGTTGTTGGGTGGCGGAGCCCAAGCAACCTGTTGAGCCTTGGTAACTTTCATCAATGCCTTGCCCTTCGAGTCAGCATCAACAGGAGCCGCGAGCCCTAGAACGGCGTCAGGGCCAGTAGCTAGTTCTGCAGGTGGTACTTGAGCAGATGGCGCCGCCATAGGTGCTTCTGGTGCTACAGGTGGTACTTGAGCATATGGCGCCGCCGCAGGTGCTTCTGGTGCTGCAGGTGGTACTTGAGCCAATGTTGGTGCAGCTTGAGCCATTGTAGTTGCTTCAGTAGATGGTGGCACTTGAGGACTCGCACCAAAGATGTCATCCAGCCCAAGAGAGTAGCTGGGTGGCGTAAAATTACCATCGTAGTTTCCAGCTCCAGGGGTGCTCAACTCCAATGCAGGGTCAGCTACTTCTTCAAAACATGACAAGTAACACACAAATAAGGAAAAAAGGCATCAGGAAAACATGTAGATGACATTGTATTTGTTAGTGCCAGAAACAATATCTTGAGTTATCATGTATTAGACAGACAAGTTATCAACATAAGAAAATTGAGTTACCAACCTGTGACAACAGGATTATCGGCATCATTCTTTTCACCTCCAGCTATAGCCGTATCAGTAGGCATATTGTCTCTGGTACTTCCCACAACTTTCTCAGCTACAGCGGAAAAAGATTAAACACATCGTCAACAAAAAACATCATAAAAATACAAGAAACAAAAAACAAATGTGATGGCGAACAGAACTACCTTCACTTCCATCATGCGCTATATTAGGGACGACTTCATTTTCGCATTCAATAGCTACAGCCACGCTGGCGATATCTTCAACAGCAGCAGTAACAGTTGCCGCTGCAACTACCTGAAAAACAGCGTCATCAGAAACACCAGCTGATGTCGCCACAACAGCATCAGATGCACCCTTGCTAGATGCTGCTGCTTTTTCAGACGGAGATGTCGCCGTGGGAGATTCATCAAGATGGATAACTTCTGTTGTCTCCGATGACGTTGTCTGCGACAATGTTGCCGTTAGTCGTGGAGAGGATCTGGTCTTGGCGAATTTCACCTTTTTCACTGCACTTTTATCTTTTGAACGACTGAAAAAATCGATACACAAGGGTAGTAGTGAGATTACACATGTTGTTAAACCTGAGTTACCACATGCTTCAATCAAAAAAGGATTTCACATACTTCAGGTATAAGTAGCATCCAGGGAAAAAAATACAAAGTAATCAAGGACTAGAAATATAAAGTTATCAAATCATATGAACAAAAAAACCAAAAATTATTTTTAAATAACTGCAAACTAGATAGGTATGTGAACACCTTTTTCCTGGTTCACTTGGAGAACCCTTAGCAGCAGCAACTTGTTTCATAGGTGCACTGAATGAAAAAAATAACCAAATGTTACAAGCACATACAACTATCAAGATTGGTAAGTCTAAATTACCACGGGGGCAAAGTTGAGTTATCAATGTTCATCAACATGAGTTATCAGACAACAAGAACAAAATAACTGCTAAACATAAACGAAAGTAACAATTTGAATACCTTTTCACTGGTGCAATCCCTGAATCCTTAGCAGCAACAGATTGTTTGTTGGGGGCCCTGCAGATGAAAAATAAGCAAGTTGATCACCGGCATGAAATTACCCAAACTACCTTAAACAAACAACTGTATTTACCATGTTGTTTCAGGCACATAATTGATAAGAAGGACATTGGAATATAATAATTCACCTGCGTGGGGCCTCCTTCCGCAAAGTGGACAGTGGGACGGAGGCACCGGTTCCCTTTTCAGCCACGCGTATACCAAGCTCCTGGACCACAACTTTCTTCACAGCTTCATGAATCTCAGATGCTGACAGTGCAATTGGTGAAGACGACCTTTG
>NC_041389.1:682814608-682848987 GCF_002162155.2 Triticum dicoccoides | reverse complement strand
CTCAGCACCGCACCGCTTGATAGAAGAGTCAGTGGCCGCCTCAGCTTGCGTGTCTGTCAGACCTTGCTGGCTAAGCCCTCGATCACCTGATTCGACGGATGCTGCATGAGATGTTCCAGTGAGTAAGATCTGAGACTCAACGAGGTTATCGCCGACAGGGCGGACAGGGGTGTCTTCAACATTTGTTCCTGTGCCATCATGGGCTTTCACAGTTGCACCATCAAGATGTGTGGTATCATCATCAGCTGGACCGCTGCCCATGTCTACATCCACGGTACCACTGCCTGAAGCAACAAAAGGATCTTTAGGGCGACGACGAACAACTCGATAGTCATCATCATCATCATCGGAGTCAGCGTTAGAATCAGAATCATCGCCTCCGTGATAATCGTCATCGCTGTCAGAATCTTCAGCCACATTCTTTCTAGCACTTTCTGTCCGCCTGCCTTGCGATGACCGCGTAGTCCTTGACATCGTACGGGCGGCAGAGGAGATAACGTTCAATCCAGCGTCTAGCTGACGAGATGCATGTGAATGGCCCTCATCATCTAAAGCGGTGAATGATTCCACAAGATTGCCTAGGATGCCAGCCATGGCGGACGTGAATCAAGCAACTATCTGAGTTGATTTGGCAAATTTCTGTTCAACATAAAAAAATGAAAAAAGAATGGAAATAACTAGTAAGTTATCACAAAAATGCAACAAAAGTTATCATGAATATCAAGTTATCACAGGAATGCTACAATCATCATAATAAATGCAACCAAAAGTTATCATGATATCAAGTTATCACAGAAATGCTGCAAAGTTATCAAGGCATTGCACTAATAATTATCACATGGTTGCATCATAATTATATTTTATATAGAGGATATGCCACAATGGAAATCATCTAGATTAGTAAAGAGTGACAAGTTGGCAACAAATCAGGGTAACCACAAATGGGTGCAAAAAATAATTTATCAGCCAATGAAAGAACATAAAATAGCAAAAAAAAAAGATCAAGAAACTAGGTTACATGCTCACCTCTTCACTGCAGCTTGGGGCAGTATGAACACGCATAAACTTGTCAAGACCTTCCACACCACCAAACAGACAGAAATTCATGCCAAACTCAGGCTTCAACTGGAAAAAAATGTAGCCATCACAGATAAGTAACAACAAACAAACAATGAAAATAAAATGCACTTGAAAAGCAGACTGTGAACTGAAAAACATAGATATATATTACCGATAGTTTCCCGAAAGAAACTTTGTCAGCCTGAACATCCTTGTTGAGGACAAGAGTTATCAGCTTCTTTGTCCATACATTGATGGGAAAAGGACCATCAGGCTGTTCGATGCAAGGTCCAGAAAGATCAATCGCATGAATGTACAACAGCTGATAAGAAAAACAGAAGCGCCATGGTAAACACTTACAAAAATCAGCCACAAAATGACAAAGAAAATGACAAATGACAAAAGAGAAGGTAAGAGGAAAGCATCGTCACTTACATTGTAGAAAAGAAGGCAACCCCTGGTAGGCTTGCGTTTCAACAGCGCCTTGTGCAGTTCATCAGCAATAAATTTGGACCAATTGAGATTCTTAACACCATTGATGTCACGCTGCAATATAAAAAACAGCACTGAAGTTCACCGAATGCACCACAAAAAATATGAAAGTTATCACACTGACATATATAAAAGTTATCAGGCACACAAGAAAGAAAATGACATATTCACAAAAAAACTTACCACCACAGCATACCAACGGGGGCTAACTTTGTTGGAGGTGGTCAGGGCAATGACTGTATTCCCCGCAAGCAGAAGCCACATACGCTTGAAAGTGTCATCAGAATTTTCAGAACCCTTTATGAGATCAACAAGATCAGTCATTTTAGGGGCATATCCGAGCTCGCCAAACAACTCAAGCCCTAACTCAATATCAGTTTCAGATGGGAGGTTGTAAGGGACATCATTCCCTCCACGCGGCACACCCATAACACGATGCACGTATTCTTCATTGACCGGAAGTCTGCCTCGGCCTGGTACGACCACCTCACGCGAATTGGGGTCGTAGAGATCAGCAAGCCACACACTGAGATTGTTGAATAGATGGTCACATTGGATATTTCGAAGGCTAGTTAAATCCATATCATCAATGGCACCCTTCCTGTCATCATTCATGTCCTTGCATGCTAGAAGAAGCGAACTGGGTGATGCTCTGTTCCGCGGAGGAGGGCGTTTCGCCTTTTTCGAAGGAACCTCATCGATTCCATCGCCATCTCCTTTACGCTTCCTCGGCATTGTCTCCCTGACACGTAGGAAAAAATGAATACATTGTTTATAAAACCAGTGTTTGACAAAGCAATAATACAGCTGATAAAAGGAAACAAGCAAACTGCAAATTGGTCGCACATGTTAAAAAAAAGTAAAACAGATAGCACAGGTATATAAAAAGCATGTGAGACTGATAATTGAGGCACAATGCAATTGGTAAGTTACAACCAAATTACCAATGATAAGAAATAGCATTCACACATGCTCATTAATAACCCAACCAAAAAAAAATGAATGAGAAATAAGCGTTGTGCTACATATAGTTAGTCTAGCAAAAACTTATGGTAACTACGGTAAGATGACAGAGGTAAGTGTAAAACCATCACCATGATAATTCAACCATAACAAGACAACACTGATAAATAACAGAGTTTAAAGCATCTGGTAATTTGAGTGCAATATAGTTGGTAAGTTCAATATAGACATCATGATAATTGAACAGAACAAGACAAAACAAGCAAATCAAGCAATGTAAACAAGCTAATTGGAACATCACAAAATCCTAATCAATGGACAAACCGCATCTAACAAAACCAACATAAAACAACATTATGTGAAAAAACTTAGGGTTGCTTTTTAAATCCTCATCCACTGATGCACAACTTGAAATCCATAAACACCAAACATTATTGGATGTCCTAAACAACCACATCCACAATAGTAACACCATAACAAAATCCCTATTAGAACCAACCACACTTACCACCACTAAGACCTATCCACACCCACGATTACCACAAAATTAAACCAGATGTCCGAACCATATTCAAACTGAACTTAGAAGGCGACATAACCTAGCCTAATAGCAACAACGACCACCAGAATCAAAGAGTCCGAGCACCAAAAATCAACGGCGAAGCATGGAGGCGGAGCAACAGGAAATACAGAGCGGGGCGGGTGGATGGGTGGGGGAATGGGGCATGCGCTGCTCAACTTCGACTCAGAAATTAGAAGCCGGCCTTAATCTAACCTAATAGGAACAACAATCTACCAGATTCGACGGCTCCAACCTAAATCAATGGCGGACCAGAGCAGCGGAGCAAAAAGAGGAAGGAAAACAGGGCATGGGGAATGCGTTCCTCACCGTATCCACCAGTCGCCATCCGCCGCGAACCGGAACGCGCCACCAGCAGCAACCGTCACGCACGAGGGGGAGGGGAGCGAGAGGTGATTCGAATGGAGAGGCCGGAATCAGAGGAAGAAGAAGTAGTGTGGGCGAACGCGAGAGGGGGCGAGTGGGGATCATGGCATTGGGCGATATGGGCGGTTCCAGTGGACCCACTAGTCAGCAACACACATCGATGGTAACGGCTACCGCCACCCGCGCTGCGTGCACCAGGAGCAACGCGGTCCGTTGGATCCGGATCGGACGGCTGTCGAGTCGTGCGGATTTGAAGCAAAGGAACAGTCGACTGGTGGATAGATTAGTCGTTACATAAAAGATAGGGATACATACATAAGGCATACAATGCCGCACGAATACAACATCATCTTACATAAGAGCACCGTCCGACTACAGATGAAACACAAACGACATCCACCCTGCTAGCCCAGGCTGCCGACCTGGAACCTATCCCCTGATCGAAGAAGCAGAAGAAGAACTCAACGCAAGCAAGCATCGCTCTCGCGTCATGATCATCGCATAACCTGTACCTGCAACTGTTGTTGTAGTAATCTGTGAGCCACGAGGACTCAGCAATCCCATTACCAGGGGTATCAAGACTAGCAAAGCTTAAAGGGAAAGGAAGGGGTAAAGTGGTGAGGTTGCAACAGCGACTAAGCATATATGGTGGCTAACATAGCAAATAAGAGCGAGAAGAGAGCAAATGGAACGGTCGTGAAGCTAGCAATGATCAAGAAGTAATCCTGAAATCCTACTTACGTCAAACATAACCCAAAACCGTGTTCACTTCCCGGACTCCGCCGAAAAGAGACCATCACGGCTACACACACGGTTGATGTGTTTTAATTCGGATCTGGTGTCAAGTTATCTACAACCGGACATTAACAAATTCCCATCTGCCACCTAACCGCGGGCACGGCTTTTGAAAGTTTATACCCTGCAGGGGTGTCCCAACTTAGCCCATGATAAGCTCTCGCGATCAACGAAGGATATACCTACTCCCAGGAAGACCCGATCAGACTCGGAATCCCGGTTTACAAGACATTTCGATAATGGTAAAACAAGACCATCAAAGCCGCCCGATGCGCCGACAATCCCGATAGGAGCTGCACATATCTCATTCTCAGGGAAGCACCAGATAGGTCAGCCTACGAGTAAATCCAGCCCTCGAGTTGCCCCGAGGTGGCCCCGCAGTCTACCCGGTTCGGACCAACACTTAGACAAGCACTGGCCCGGGGGGGCTAAAATAAAGATGACCCTCGAGAGAGCGACTCCCAAGGGAAAAGTAGGTGGTGTTGAGGCAAAAGGTAAAACCCAGGTTGGGCCTTGCTGGAGTAGTTTTATTCAAAGCGAACTGTCAAGGGGGTCCCATAAATCACCCAACCGCGTAAGGAACACAAAATCCAGGAACATAATACCGATATGACGGAAACTAGGGCGGAAAGAGTGGAACAAAACACCAGGCATAAGGCCGAGTCTTCCACCCTTTACCAAGTATATAGATGCATTAATTAAATAAGAGATATTGTGATATCCCAACATAATCCTGTCCACCATGGAGCAAGCTTCAACTTCACCTGCAACTAGCAACACTATAAGAGGGGCTGAGCAAAGTGGTAACATAGCCAAACAATGGTTTTCTAGGAAGGGTGTCAAAGGTTAGAGGTTCATGGCAATTTGGGAGGCTTGAAGAACAAGTGATAGGTAGCGCAGCATAGCGATAGAACGAAGCAACTAGCATAGCAATGATAGTAGTGAGATCCAGGGTAGCGGTCATCTTGCCTGAAATCCCGCTAGGAAGAAGAACGAGTCCATGAAGAAGACGAACGGATGAAGCCGAACCAAGCGTAGACGAACGAATGCTCACGATCGCAATGAAACGGGAACTATCGAGAAGAAACACACAACATGGTAAACACACCACACATATACAAGACATGATGCACAACCAAGCATGATGCATGACAAGGCTAAATGAAGCTACTCATGGCAAGAGATGATGCAAACAAGAGCAACACACCAAGGCAAGTTTAAATGAGGCCGGGAACAACATATAACAATTCCGGTAAGTCCTCATATGCAAATTTCGATATTGGTCCAGATCTGAATAAACCTTATGTTCAAGTTGTTAAACAGCAAGTTAAGATGCAACAAGATGATCTACACGAGATTCTAGTCAAGTTACATATAAAGTTCATTAGATTTGGAGCTACGGCCTAGAAGATATGAGCAAAACAAGTTAAACATGGCATTGATGCAAAATGCATACAAACATCAAGCAAACACCTCAAATCAAGGATGCAACATGATAATATGAAACTACATGCAAAATCAAGCAAGTTTCATATGGAGCACACTCAAAATGGAGCAACGGTTCAACACATACACTCCATACAAGTTTAAAGATCAAGCTGTCCAAAACAGCAACTAGGCATATTGCAAGCATCAAAACAACATTCTACAGTACCACAATATGAAAACAAAAGGCATAGACATTATTTACAAGTAAAGCATGACAAAACATGAATACTGAGCTATCTCCATAAATCACTAGAACATGCTCAAACACACATGGCAAGATTGCAAATAATAACAGTTTCAGACTTTGCAGAAATAACATCAGGTTGCAATGTTTAGAGCTATCAAACAACATGCTACAGGAACTTATCATGGCAAAACAAGGCATGGCATGATACTACTAAATGCATAGAACAAAAGTCCTTTACTGACCATGAGTCAAAAAGGATCTGAAGATATGATGGCACCCATGTAAACATGGCAAGTTATATGACAGATTCAAACATGGCAGGAACAACGATAAGTAGGCATGTTGGTGAGCTTGTGCCACTCACCACAGAGCAATACATGGCATGACAAGGCAACCAACAGTAAGAAGACATGTTTATGAAGCTAAGCATGGCATGGCAAAACTCATGGATCACTAGCAAAACTCATGGCAAAACTGAACTTAATGTTATCAGGTTGACAGTAACATTATTTAGCAATTTGAGAGCAAGATTACAACAAGTTACAACAGGCTATAAATGCAACCAGGGGCATGGATTGATAGAGCATGCCATTTATAACCAACATCCTTAGTGAACATCTCCATATTATGCATAGAATGACTTGTAGCAGCAGGTTTACATAGCATCACAAAATAACAGATTCAGCCTAGGAAAACAGTAACAGCAAGTACACTACTTCACGAGCTCGATTCACTCACCACAAGTCATTGCATGACAAGATAAGCATAGCATAAGCAAGAAGACATGTTTATGAAATTAACCAAGGCAAGAACAAGTTCATAGCATGCAAGGATCAACTACAACATCCTTGGCAAAATTGAATAACATGTAAACAATCTGCCAGGAAACATTTTATAGCAAAAGTAGAGCAAGAAAATGACATGCGAGACTACTCCATAATTGCGAACAGGGACATGAATGGCTAGAGAAAAACCATATGTTCAAAACATACTTACTGAAGTACCTGAAAATATGCTTGGATCACTTTGTAGCATCAAATTTACATGGCATAAAAATAACAGCAGAACAGGGACTGAAATTAGCAACATCACGAAGCCTAGTTTGCATGCTTGTTCTAGTCACCACATTGATCACAAAAATACATGGCATACACCACTGTAAAGATGGCATGATGTAGCACAAAACACATGTAGACATCAACCTCATAGGGTGCACACATCAAACATGGCAAAAATGACAAATGAACATGTTCTGTTAACAGACAGCAGACAACATTATATAGCACTCTTGCAACGATGATTCAGGCATCAAGATGGACTCAAATGAACATGATGCAATGGAATTAAATGAAGAGCATCTCACAACGAAGATTTTGATACATTACACGCACGAAACGGAGCAATATGTAGCATGTTATGGCAGGTCAGAGTGGGCACCAGAATATGCAAAATTACGGGGACTTAGGGATTTTCGGGGTCAACCTTCGGGTTCAGATCCGCACGGACTTCGAGGCGGCGACGCGAGCTCGCCGGGGCACCACCAGAGAGGAGGGATACGGCCTGAGGAGGACGAGGGGGAGCGGATCCGGGGCCGGGCGGCCGGATCCGGCGCGGCGGCGCGAGGAGGAGACGACACGGGTGGCGCGGTGACTGGGCGGCGTGGGGCGCGCGGCGGCAGTGAGGCACCACGGCGGCGGGCGGCGGAGGCGCACGGCGGCGGGGTCGCAGCGGCGGCGAGGCACCACGGCGGCGGGCGGCGGCGGCCGTAGCCGGCGCGGGAGGCGGGGGCCTCGGGTGCGGGCGGGGGCGGCCGCAGCTGGCGTGGGAGGCGGGTGCCTCGGGCGCGGGCGGCGGGGCACACGTGCAGGGAGGGCCGGCCACGGGCCAGGTGGGCCGACGGCACGGACGACAGAGGCGCGACACATGGCGGACGCCGGTTGGAGCGGAGGCAGCGGCGCGGGCTTTATCCGGCATGGACGGACACGTCCGGCGCGGAGAGGGGAAAAAGCTAGGGTTAGGGGTGGAATTGATCCGCGAATTTTAGGGGAGGGGTGTTTATATAGGTAGGGGGAGCTAGGAGAGTCCAAATGAGGAGCGGTTTTTGCCCACACGATCGTGATCGAACGACCGAGAGCATGGAATGGAGTTAGATGGGTTTTGGGCTAGTTTGGAGGGGTGTTGGGCTGCAAGACAAAAGAGGCCTTTGCGGTTACCTGGTTAACCGTTGGAGTATCAAACGACCTCCAAATGGCACGAAACTTGACAGGCGGTCTACCGGTGCTATACCAAGGCCGCTAGGCAAACCTCGGGCCATTCTGAGAAAGTTTAACACTCGCACACGACAGGAGACAAAAGGGGGACGCCTGAGGGCATAGGAGTGCCGGATTGCAAAACGGACAACGGGGAAAATGCTCGGATGCATGAGACGAACACGTATGCAATGCACATGATGACATGGCAAAATGCAACACGCAAGCAAATGACATGGCAACGACAGCGAATAACTGTCAGACACCTGGCGCATTGGATCCGGGGTGTTACAGTCCCACACCCTGTCCAAGAGGGTGGGGGGCGCGCCCACCCCCTCTGGGCGTGCCCCTCTGTCTCGTGGGGCCCCTGCAGCTCCGCCGACCTCAACTCCAACTCCATATATTCCGTTTTGCGGAGAAAAAAATCAAAGAGGAAGTTCCATCACGTTTTATGATACGGAGCCGCCGCCAAGCCCTAATCTCTCTCGGGAGGGCTGATCTAGAGTCCATTCGGGGCTCCGGAGAGGAGGATTCGTCGCCGTCGTCATCCTCAACCATCCTCCATTTCCAATTTCATGATGCTTACCGCCGTGCATGAGTAATTCCATCATAGGCTTGCTGGACGGTGATGGGTTGGATGGGATTTATCATGTAATCAAGTTAGTTTTGTTAGGGTTTGACCCCTAGTATCCACTATGTTCTGAGATTGATGTTTGTTTGACCTTTGCTATGCTTAATGCTTGTCACTAGGGGCCGAGTGCCATGATTTCAGATCTAAACCTATTATGTTTTCATGAATATATGTGTGTTCTTGATCCTATCTTGCAAGTCTATAGTCACCTATTATGTGTTATGATCCGACAACCCCGAAGTGACAATAATCGGGATACTTCTCGGTGATGAACATACTTTGAGGAGTTCATGTATTCACTATGTGTTAATGCTTTGGTCCGGTTCTCTATTAAAAGGAGTCCTTAATATCCCTTAGTTTCCGCTAGGACCCCGCTGCACGGGAGGGTAGGACAAAAGATGTCATGCAAGTTCTTTTCCATAAGCACGTATCACTATATTTGGAATACATGCCTACATTACATTGATGAATTGGAGCTAGTTCTGTGTCACCCTATATTATAGCTATTACATGAGGAATCGCATCCGACATAATTATCCATCACAGATCCAATGCCTACGAGCTTTTCATATATTGTGCTTCGCTTATTTACTTTTCTGTTGCTATTGTTACAATCAGTACAAAACCCAAAAATATTACTTTTGCCACTGTTACCTTTACTATCATACTACTTTGCTGAAGATACTAAGTTATCCAAGTGTGGTTGAATTGACAACTCAACTGCTAATACTTAAGAATATTCTTTGGCTCCCCTTGTGTCGAATCAATAAATTTGGGTTGAATACTCTACCCTCGAAAGTTGTTGCGATCCCCTACACTTGTGGTTTATGAAGACTAATTTTTGGCGCCGGTGCCGGGGAGCATAGCTCTATTCTATGAGTCACTTGGTATTTATATCTGCTGATCACTATGAAGAACTTGAAAGTTCAAAGAACTAAAATTTATCCATCAACTACGAGGGGAGGAAAGGAACTGCCATCTAGATCTGCACTAGATTCTCCTTCTGTTATGAATAAGCTTGCGACACCTAAACCTGCTACTGCTATGAATTCTGATATGTTGTATGTTGTTGATGATGCCACTTCTGCTATGCATGATACTTATGATGAAACTACTTCTATGCTTGATACTACTATGCCATTAGGTGAATTTCTCGGTGAACAACTTACTAAGTCTAGGAGAATGAAATTATTGAAAATGAAATTATTGATCAAAGTGATGATGAAGGTTCTCCTCCTAATTATGAATTGCTTGTTGTTCCTGAGGGTTATGTTATGGATGAAGAAACTGCTAGAGATTTTCTTGCTTGCAATGATAGATCAGATCTTAAGAAATTGTTAGCTAAGCTGAAACAAAAGACTCTGAATGCTAGAATGAAACATGACCCCACTTTTGCTACTTCACCTATCTTTGTTACTCATAAGGACTATGAATTCTCTGTTGATCCTAAGATAATTACTTTAGTTGAATCTGATCCTTTCTATGGCATTGAATCTGAAACTGTTGTGGCACATCTCAGAAAGTTAAATGATATAGCCACCCTGTTTACTAATGATGAGAAGTCTCGCTATTATTATATCCTTAAGATATTTCCATTCTCATTAAAGGGTGATGCTAAGACTTGGTTTAATTCTCTTGATCCTGGTTGTGTGCGTAATCCCTAGGATATGATTTATTACTTCTCTGCTAAATATTTCCCTGCTCATAAGAAACAAAGCTTCCTTGAGGGAAATATATAACTTTGTGCAAATCAAATAAGAGAGACTCCCACAAGCTTGGGGGCGGCTTCTCCGATTACTTAATGCTTTGCCTGATCATCCTCTTAAGAAAAATGAAATACTTGATATCTTCTATAATGGACTAACTGATGCTTCCAAGGACCACTAGGATAGTTGTGCTAGTTGTGTTTTCAGGGAAAGAACAGTCGACAAAGCTGAATTATTATTGAACAATATGTTGGCAAATGAAAATAATTGGACTCTTCCTGAGCCAATTCCTGAGGCAATTCCTGAGGCAATTCCTGAACCAATTGAGTCAACTTCTGAGCCTATTCTTAAACCCACACTGAAGAAGAGAGGTGTTCTATTTCTCAGTCCTGAAGATATGCAAGAGGCAAAGAAATCAATGAAAGAAAAAGGTATTAAATCTGAAGATGTTAAGAATTTACCTCCTATTGAATAAATACATGGTCTTAATATACCACCTGTCGAAGAACCAGATTGTCTTGATAACCCGACACAGGTAGTAAAGCTAAATTCTCTCTATAGATATGATAAAGTTGAAATTCCCTCTACTAAATTTCATAGCCCATGCTTAGATGAATTTGATGACTTTATGGCTAGACAAGAAAGTTTTAATGCTTACGTTAGTAGACAATTAAATAATAATGCTAATATGATAGGACACTTGAGTGATTATATGTCTAGAGTTAAGGGTGAACTTAAACTCACTAGTAAACATGCTTCTATGATTACCACTCAAGCTGAACAAGTGCTTAAGGCTGAGAATGAATTGCTGGATAAACTAAATAATAAACATGACTTTGTTGTTAGAGTGGCTACTAGAACTGGTAAAATGACTCAGGAACCTTTGTATCCTGAAGGCCACCCTAAGAGAATTGAACAAGATTCTTAGATAATAATCTAGATGCTCCTAGTTCCTCTAAGAAGAGGAAAGAGAAAATTGATAGGACTTTGCACGCTTCTAGTGAACCTAATGTAGAAACACCTGAGAATCCTAATAATACTTCTATCTCTGATGCTGAAACACAATCATGAGATGAATATGAACCTGAGGATAATGTTAATAATGATGTTCATGTAGATGCTCAACCTAGTAATAACAATGATATAGAAATTGAACGTGTTGTTGGTCTTGATAACCCACAATCAAGAAACTAACATTATGATAAGAGAGATTTTGTTTCTAGGAAGCATGGTAGAGAAAGAGAACCATGGGTTCAGAAACCCATTCCCTTTCCTCCTAAACCATCCAAGACAAAGGATGATGAGGACTTTGAGCATTTTGCTGAAATGATTAGACCTATTTTCTTACGCATGCGCTTAACTGATATGCTTAAAACAAACCATTATGCTAAATATATGAAAGAGAGAAAACTACCTAAAGCTGAGATTTCCACCATGCTTGCTAACTATACCTTTAAGGATGGAATACCTAAGAAACTTGGTGATCCCGGAGTACCCACTATACCATGCTCTATTAAAAGGAATTATGTTAAAACTGCTTTATGTGATTTAGGAGCCAGTGTTAGTGTTATGCCTCTTTCCTTGTACCGTAGACTTGAATTAATTAAGTTGACACCCACTGAGTTATCCTTGCAAATGGCTGATAAATCAACTGATATACCTGTCGGCATTTGTGAGGACGTGCCTGTTGTTGTTGCGAATGTTACTATCTTAACAGACTTCGTCATTCTTGATATTCCTGAGGATGACAATATGTTGATTATCCTCGGTAGACCCTTTTTAAATACTGCAGGTGCTGTTATTGATTGCAACAAAGGCAATGTCACCTTTCATGTTAATGGAAATGAGCACACGGTACATTTTCCGAGGAAACAACCTCAAGTTCATAGCATAAATTCTATTGAGAAAATTCCATCAATCATTATTGGAGGTTTTGAATTTCCTCTCCCTGCTGTCAATAAAAAGTATGATATTCTTATTATTGGGGATGTCCATATGCCCGTTGAGGTAACCTAGTGTCACTTTGAAATTTCTCTAGTTCCGTGTTATTCGGAATGAGTTTGTTAACAAGACTTGATCAACCTTGTTAGTGGATTCATTTTGATGATCATGTGATGGATGAAACTAGAAGGCACAACCTTCTGTACCATCTTTGTACTTTCTGTTATTTAAAATAAATAAAGAAAAAATAGTATTATCTGTCTATTTTCTGAATTATCCGTGCAATGAAAAATATCCCGAAAATAAAAGTGATCCAAATGCCCTGCAAATTTAGTATGATTTTTTATGGAATATTTGAGGATTTTAGGCATGAAATCACTGCAGGAGGGGCAAGCACTAGGCCACGAGAGTGGAGGGCGCGCCCACACCCCCTGGGCGCGTCCCCTTGTCTCGTGGGCCCCTGGTGGACCCCCTCCACTTATGCCAGCACCCACACACTCCATCTTCTTCCCAAAAAAATCCCCATCCATCTCAAGCACGAGTTCTAGCTCATTTTGCTGCGATTTTTGATCTCCTTGCTCAAAGCTCCATTCACAAAACTGCTTTGGGAGATTGTTGCTTGGTATCTGACTCCTCCATTGGTCCAATTAGTTTTTGTTCTAGTGCTTTATTCATTGCAAATCCTTGCTGTCTAGGTGACCCTGTTCTTGAGCTTGCATGTTAACACTACTAGGGAAAAGCCTATACACAGAATCTTACCAGCAGCGCGCTTTAAAATTAGGCGCTGCTACTATGTAGCAGTAGCGCGCGCTTTCAAAAGTCGTTGCTGAAACAAGTTTATCAGTATCACGCACACTCTAGGACGCGCTACTGCTAAAATTCCCGCGCCGCCGCCGCGAGGCCAGTTATAGCAGCAGCGCGTTAATACAAAGAGCGCTACTGCTACGGATCGTAGCAGCATCGCATTTACACAATAATCGCTACTACTAAGGTTACTACAAAAATTTAGTCCCACCTCGCTCCGTGAAGAGAGTTTGTACCACCTTAAATATGTTACTTCTACAACTTTCACAAGCACTTGGTCTTCATTGAACTCTATGTGTAGGATCTGTGGCCGCAATAGGAATCCTCGCCTGTTCTTAAACATACCGTCGATGATTCCTATTGACAAATCAGATTGTACACAAAAAGACAATTGATGATCAATGTATTTTTTATGTCTATGTCTAACATAGTAGTAGCGTGTTCTCGGCTAAAGGCGCTACTGATAGGTCGTTTAGCAGTAGCGCATGTTGCTATAGCGCGCTACTGCTAAGCCATTCCATCTCCCCTCACTCACCTATCCGATCCAGATCACACACACACACACTCGATCTCCCCCTCAACCCCCGCGCCGCCAGTCCTCCCCCGTCGCCCCTCCTTCGATCTGCACCGCCGTCACCTCATCCTCCTCACTGGACTCGGTACTGGCCTCCTCCTCCGTCCTCCCTCCACTCGCCGCTGGCCGACCCCTCCTCGCTCCGCCTTCCTCCTCCATTCTCCCTCCACTCACCGCAGGCCAGCCCCTCCTCGCTCCGCCTTCCTCCTCCGTCCTACTATCTTCTCCCTCCTCGAGTCTCCCCTCATTCTCCCTCCTCCCTACTACATTTTGATTTAGTAGGCTAGTTCATATGCAACATTCTGATTTAGTTGATATGATTCAGTTGATTTAGTAGGCTAGTTGATTTAGTTGATTTAGAACATTTTGATTTAGTTGATTTAGTAGGCTAGTTGATTTAGTTGATTTAGTAGGCTAGTCGATTTAGTTGATTTAGTAGGCTAGTTGATTTAGAACATTTTGATTTAGTTGATTTAGTATGCTAGTGGATTTAGTATGCTAGTTGATTTAGTTGATTTAGTATGCACCATTTTATTGTTATTTTTTCGGCAATAGGTGCCACCGAAATGCTTTGGTACGTGGTACCTTGTCATCTAATATGTTATTAGACCTTAGGATTATAATTGTCCATAAAATTGCGCCACCACCACTACGCTACTGTTTTTCTTTCCTGTGAAGTGAATCATTAATCCTTTGCTCATTTTGCTTTAGGAAAATATCACATGCTACTGTTTTTCTTTCCTGTGAAGTGAATCATTAATCCTTTGCTCATATTGCTTTAGGAAAATGGCGCCACCACCACCACCACTATGTCGACTGTGCAAGTCAAGGTGCGCCAGCAGCCTTGCAACTGGCAAGCTGTTTGGCATCTACTTCTAGCCGAGTTTTCGTCATGCGGCGGTAAGAAATTAGATGAAATGTAACAACTATTTTTTTTAGTGTTGGCATTACTGCATTGTGTCATTTTTCTTTTCTTACATAGACCATCCCATGCAATGTGAGGTTGACATTCAACAAGCTGACAGGAGACACTGTGACATTTGAGGCTCCTGGGGGCCGTACACTATGGAGGTCGAGAAAGGACGCAATATGTCACAGATTAGAGGAGATGGATGGGCCCGTTTCCTTGCCCGCATGCGTCTTACTGGTGGTGAGTTGATCAGCTTCTCCTTCAGAGCAGAAAGACCCAAGCTGGCTGTCATTTATCTCAACCTGGTGGAAGATGATGAAGACGACGAAGATGATGAAGATGACGAAGAAGATGCAGATGAAAAAGATGATGAAGATAATGAGGACCCACTCGATGAAGATGATGAGAACCCACTTCATGAAGCCATCATAGCTCAAAGAATGAGGCTGAGCGAGGAGGAGGTGTGCAACCTATAGGACATAATTCCACCACGTGCTGACTTTGTCGGGGTGCCATTCGTGACCCGCCTGACAAGTACCATGGTCGATCGACATGATATGGTATGTTATACTTACAAATGCAAATTATCCGATGATATGCTTAGTGTAGAGTCCAATGATATGTTGTGTGAAATCTAGTCGTTGATATGCTTTAGTGTAGATTCTGATCACATGCTTATTAGTGTAGAATCCAAGGAACAATTAATAGTGTAGATAATCCATATATACTCATTAGTAGAATTCATGATTAATTAGTACAAATGCATAGTACTGTGTCTTTTGATAGTGTAGAGATATAGACTTAATAGAAATATATTTGCAAGAGTATGTGTGAGGCTATTTATTAATTGATATGTTTTTCTTATTCAGAAATTGCCAAAGAACCTATCTGGGAGTTGTGGTATCGAGCCTGATGAAGAAGGCTCAGCTGGACTACGCCTTACCGCAAGGGGCTCCGTCACCACCTGTACTTACCGCATGGACACAGACGGTCGCACACACTTAAACTCGGTTGGGTGGAAGAGATTCCTCGTTGGCAAGAATATTCGTGTTGGACAGGCGATCCTAATTACTATCAGGAACACCCATCGCCCAGGCTTGAGGATGATGATCATCGTCGATATCATCTAGAACTACATATGTGTGTATGGCTATATCATGTAGAACTACATATGATGATCGTTGTTGATATCATGTAGAACTACATATGATGATCGTCGTCGATATCATCTAGAACTAAATATGATGATTGTTGTCGATGTCACCTTGTACTGCTTGAGGATGCATGTTGAGTATATATTTATCTAGTACTCCCTCAGTTCCAAATTACTCGTCGTGGTTTTAGTTCAAATTTGAACTAAAACCACGATGAGTAATTTGGAACCGAGGGAGTACTACCTAGTACCTATAATGCTTTATGAAATTGATATCTAGTAGTATCTAGTATTTGGAAATTGCAGTTTATTGAAGCTGGAATGGGGAAATGGTGAAAGATATAACAATAGCGCGGGCTCAGGAAATCGCTACAACTAACTAATAGTAGCGCATTCCGAAAATGCGCTGCTGATATAGTCAATAGTAGTAGCGCGGGTACAGACAACACTACTACTAACAGTTAGCTGTAGCGCCTTATTGGTAGCGCGGGTGCCCGCGCTGCTGATAGCCTCAAAACCCGCGCTACTACTAGGGTTTTCCCTAGTAGTGTAAATTTATGAGGTCCCTAGTAATTCTAATGCATGATATAGGCTCTAGGAACTTGTAGGAGTAGTTGCTATCACTCTTGTTTAGTTCTATTCACTTTTATTTTGAAGTTACTAAAAATTTCAGAAATATTGTAGAAAAAGAAATATGTTGAGGAAAATGTACCAAGGTGGTTCTTAGAGGAAGAAAGGACCCCGGCTCACAATACGTGAGCTTGATGACAAATTACCAAGGGAAGCTTATGTACGGCCTTGTGAATGGCCATCAGAACCATTTATGGTTGCAACGGGTATCAAGGATGAATTTGATGCTTATGTGCGTAATGCTGACCTTGAGGCGTTCATGCAAGATAAGTGCCCGCAGTACCAGTACTTAACTGATTCATTTGTGAGAAGGTTTACATTTACATCTTCACGCAATTCTCATAGTGTCCTGTTTGATATTTATGACAAATCATATACCATGGACCTGGAAGATTTTACTACTGCTTGCAAACTCCCGCAGTGGGGAAGTGTTAATGATCCCCACAAATCTGAATTTAGAGATTTCCTTGCTAGTATTACTGTGGGAGAGTCTAGGGATATTACCCAAGCTACCATAGGGAGCATTCATTTTCCTGCTATACATTATTTTGCTCTTTTCATTGGTAGATGCATTAACGGTAAAGATGAAGCATGTCATATGTGTGTGCCTGATCTTTGTGTCCTCAAGAGTGCTGTGTTAGGTTATAAAGATTATAACTTGGGGGTAATAGTTGCACGTAGGTTGTATAATAATGGTACAACTGGAGATTTATTTGGAGGAATTTATGCGACATGTGTGGCAAATTATCTTGGTATAGCCCCACGAGAGGGGGATATAATGTTGCCTCCTGCTTATTTAGATTATGATGCTATGGTCCAACATCATTTTCTTAAGAGGAATGAACAATTCCTCCAGTATCGACTAATCTTTGACAAACGTAGCGCTGTCCATGTTACTCTTCCTGCTTCTTTCCTTTTTGATTACCAGGCAAAAGGAAGATATGTTGTTACCAGGGAGGAAGTAGCTAAACACAAGGGGAGAGCGGAGGCGGCTCGCCAACATGCCGCAGCTCAGCAGGCATTTGCTGCGGCATCTCAGTACGACCCCAGTTGCAACTATAGATATCAGCCATGCTACCCTTGGCATTAGACTAACTTAGGCCAAAAGCCTAAGCTTGGGGGGCGGGGGTACGTATTTCTCACCGACTTTACATTCATGTTGACACACTATTCTAGTCGTCGGTGCTCATACTCTTTCATTGTATTATCCATGCTAGTTTAATTTTCTTTTTCTAGTTTTCTTCTTGTGTGTTTGATAAACCTTAAGAAAAACCAAAAAATTAGTTAGTTTAATTTCCATGCTTGTAGTAGAAATTAAAATGAAAACCCAAAAGGATTTCTCGTTCTTCTTTTATTTGTTGGGAGCTTTCCCGTGTAAATAGTTTTATTTTCTTTTCTTTCCTTTGGGGGTCGAGAGTGGAAGACCATACTAAAAATGTTTAGGGCTCTCATATGCATGCTTTTTTATTTAACTTAGAGCCCATATTACTTTGTCTTCTCTCTTGAGTTGAATGCTTGAAGACTCCAGCTTAGTCCAATGCACTTGCACTATTATTATTATACACATCGTTCGGTCGTGCAAGTGAAAGGCAATAATGACGATATATGATGGGCTGATTGAGATGAGAAAAGCAGGTATGAACTCGACCTCTCTTGTTTTTGTAAATATGATGAGTTCATCGTTCCTGATTCAGCTTATTATGAACTAAACATATTTGCAATGACATTTAGAGATTATAGTTGCTTGTGCCATGCTTGATTAGCTATGAGTTATAATGGTTTACCTTGCGTGCCAACATGCTATTAGAATGATTATGATGTGGTATGATGGGATGGTATCCTCCTTTGAATAAATTGAGTGACTCGACTTGACACATGTTCACGCATGTAGTTGAATCAAATCAACATAGCCTTCATGATATTTATATTAATGGTGGATTATATCCTACTCATGCTTGTACTCGGTCTGAATTAATTTTAATGCATGTTTATGACTGTTGTCGCTCTCTTAGTTGGTCGCTTCCCAGTCTTGTGCTAGCCTTCACCTGTACTAAGCGGGAATACTGCTTGTGCATCCAAACTCCTTAAACCCCAAACTTATTCCAAATGAGTCCACCATACCTTCCTATATGCGGTATCAACCTGCCGTTCCAAGTAAATTTGTATGTGCCAAAATCCAAACCTTCAAATGAAATTCTGTTTTGTATGCTCGAGTAGCTCATGTTTCAACTAGGGCTGGCTATATCTTCCATGCTAGGTGGGTTATTCTCAAGAGGAGTGGACTCCGCTCCTCATTCACGAGAAAGGGCCGGTAATCGGGATGCCCAGTCCCATGATCCAAAAAGATCAAAGCAAATCAATATAATTAAACAAAACTCCCCCAGGGCTGTTGTTAGTTGGAGGCACTCGTTGTTTCAAGCAAGCCATGGATTGATGCTTGTTGGTGGTGGGGGAGTATAACTTTTACCATTCTGTTTGGGAACTGCCTATAATTCATGTAGTATGGAAGATACATCCATCTCATAGTTGATGCGTTGACAGCGAAAGTATTCCGCTCAAAATGTTATTCAATCTCTATTTTAAAATCGAGCTCTGGCACCTCTACAAATCCCTGCTTCCCTCTGTGAAGGGCCTATCTATTTACTTTTATGTTGAGTCATCACCTTCTTATTAAAAAGAACCCGCTGGAGAGCACACTGTCATTTGCATGTATTACTATTGGTTTATATTGGGTATGACTTGACTGGATCTCTTTTACCATGAATTACAATGTTTAGTCAGTCCTTGATCTTTAAAGGTGCTCTGCATTTATGTTTTGCAGTCTCAGAAAGGGCTAGCGAGATACCATTTTGTTATATCATGTTATGATTGTTTTGAGAAAGTGTTGTCATCCGAGTTTTATTATTATGGCTCGCTAGTTGATTATGCCATTGATATGAGTAATTGTGAGATCGAGGTGTTATTGTGAGTATGGTTAGTTCATAATATTTGCTGAAACCTGAATGCTGACTTTGCATGTTTACAACAAAAAGAGCAAATAGAGTTTGTAAAAGTTTTTCTTTATCACTTTCAGTTTATCAACTAAATTGCTTGAGGACAAGCAAAGGTTTAAGCTTGGGGGAGTTGATACGTCTCCAACGTATCTACTTTTCCAAACACTTTTGCCCATGTTTTGGACTCTAACTTGCATGATTTGAATGAAACTAACCCGGACTAACGCTGTTTTCAGCAGAACTGCCATGATGTTGTTTTATGTGTAGAAAACAAAAGTTCTCGGAATGACCTGAAATTCCTCGGAGAGAAGTTTCAGAAAATATAAAAAATACTAGCAAAAGATGAAGACCAGGGGGCCCACACCCTGTCCACGAGGGTGGGGGGCACGCCCACCCCCTCTGGGCACGCCCCCCTGTCTCGTGGGCCCCCTGCAGCTCCGCTGACCTCAACTCCAACTCCATATATTCCGTTTCACGGAGAAAAAAAATCAGAGAGGAAGTTTCATTGTGTTTTACGATACGAAGCCGCTGCCAAGCCCTAATCTCTCTCGGGAGGGCTGATTTGGAGTCTGTTCGGGGCTCCGGAGAGGGGGATTCGTCGCCGTCGTCATCATCAACCATCCTCCATCACCAATTTCATGATGCTCACCGCCGTGCGTGAGTAATTCCATTGTAGGCTTGCTGGATGGTGATGGGTTGGATGATATTTATCATGTAATCAAGTTAGTTTTGTTAGGGTTTGATCCCTATTATCCACTATGTTCTGAGATTGATGTTGCTATGACTTTGCTATGCTTAATGCTTGTCACTAGGGCCCGAGTGCCATGATTTCAGATCTGAACCTATTATGTTTTCATGAATATATGTGTGCTCTTAATCCTATCTTGCAAGTCTATAGTCATCTATTATGTGTTATGATCCGACAACCCCGAAGTGACAATAATCGAGATACTTCTCGGTGATGAACATACTTTGAGGAGTTCATGTATTCACTATGTGTTAATGCTTTGGTCCGGTTCTCTATTAAAAGGAGGCCTTAATATCCCTTAGTTTCCGCTAGGACCCCGCTGCCACGGGACGGTAGGACAAAAGATGTCATGCAAGTTCTTTTCCATAAGCACGTATGACTATATTCAGAATACATGCCTACATTACATTGATGAATTGGAGCTAGTTTTGTGTCACCCTATGTTATAGCTATTACATGAGGAATCTCATCCGACATAATTATCCATCACTGATCCAATGCCTACGAGCTTTTCATATACTGTGCTTCGCTTATTTACTTTTCTCTTGCTATTGTTACAATCACTACAAAACCCAAAAATATTACTTTTTCCACTGTTACCTTTACTATCATACTACTTTGCTACTAAATACTTTGCTGCAGATACTAAGTTATCCAGGTGTGGTTGAATTGAAAACTCAACTGCTAATACTTAAGAATATTCTTTGGCTCCCCTTGTGTCGAATCAATAAATTTGGGTTGAATACTCTACCCTCGAAAGCTTTTGCGATCCCCTACACTTGTTGGTTATCACATGACTCTAATATTACCACCTTTTTATCTCAAAAAAATTATTAAGCATCAAGTTGACCAAAGTATTCAATTCACTTCCTATGATAGTTTTTATTATACCCAACTTGGATGCCCATCATTCCAGGACCGATTTTATAACCATAGAAAATACCATGCTGTTCTAAAAGACTCTCAAAATAATATAAGTGAAGCATGGGAGATCAATAATTTCTTCAAAATAAAACCACCACCGTGCTCTAAAAAGATATGAGTGAAGCACTAGAGCAAAACTGCATAGCTCAAAAGATATAAGTGAAGCACATAGAGTATTCTAATAAATTCCGAATCATGTGTGTCTCTCCCAAAAGGTGTGTACAGCAAGGATGATTGTGGTAAACTAAAAAGCAAAGACTCATATCATACAAGACGCTCCAAGCAAAACACATATCATGTGGTAAATAAAAATATAGCTCCAAGTAAAGTTACCGATAGATGAGGACGAAAGAGGGGATGCCTTCCGGGGCATCCCCAAGCTTAGGCTTTTGATTTTCCTTGAATATCTTGGGGTGCCATGGGCATCCCCAAGCTTAGGATCTTGCTACTCTTTATTCCATAGTCCATCAAATCTTTACCCAAAACTTGAAAACTTCACAATAGAAAACTCAACAGGAAATCTCATAAGCTCCGTTAGTGCAAGAAAGAAAAACCATCACTTAAGGTACTGCAATGAACTCATTATTTATTTATATTGGTATTAAAACTACTTTATTCCAACTTCTCTATGGTTTATACCCCCCGATACTAGCCATAGATTCATCAAAATAAGCAAACAACACACGAAAAACAGAATCTGTCAAAAACAGAACAGTCTGTAGCAATCTGTAACTTCCGAATACTTCTGAAACTCCAAAATTCCTACAAAAATAAGATGTCCTAGGTAATTTGTCTATTGATCTACTGCAAAAAGAATCAACTCAAAATCACGTCTCTGTGATTTATTGAATTCTTTCTCGTGAGCGCAAAGTTTCTGTTTTTCAGCAGAATCATATTAACTTTCACCCAAGATGATCCTATAGGTTCTACTTGGCACAAAAACTAATTAAAACATAAAACTGTTGGAAATATGCCCTAGAGGCAATAATAAATTAGTTATTATTATTATATTTCCTTGTTCATGATAATCGTTTATTACCCATGCTATAATTGTATTGATAGGAAACTCAGATACATGTGTGGGTACATAGACAACACCATGTCCCTAGTAAGCCTCTAGTTGACTAGATCGTTGATCAACAGATGGTTACGGTTTCCTAACCATGGACATTGTATGTCGTTGATAACAGGATCACATCATTAGAAGAATGATGTGATGGACAAGACCCAATCCTAAGCCTAGCACAAAGATCGTGTAGTTCGTATGCTAAAGCTTTTATAATGTCAAGTATTTTTTCCTTAGACCATGAGATTGTGCAACTCCCGGATACCGTAGGAATGCTTTGGGTGTACCAAACGTCACAACGTAACTGGGTGGCTATAAAGGTGCACTAGGTATCTCCGAAAGTGTCTGTTGGGTTGGCACGAATCGAGACTGGGATTTGTCACTCCGTGTAAACGGAGATGTATCTCTGGGCCCACTCGGTAGGACATCATCATAATGTGCACAATGTGACCAAGGGGTTGATCACGGGATGATGTGTTACAGAACAAGTAAAGAGACTTGCCGGTAACGAGATTGAACAAGGTATCGGTAGACCGACGATCGAATCTCGGGCAAGTACAATACCGTTAGACAAAGGGAATTGTATACGGGATTGATTGAGTCCTTGACATCGTGGTTCATCCGATGAGATCATCGTGGAACATGTGGGAGCCAACATGGGTATTGACCGGAGAGTTGTCTCGGTCATGTCTGCATGGTTCCCGAACCCGTAGGGTCTACACACTTAAGGTTCGATGACGCTAGGGTTATAAAGGAAGTTTGTATGTGGTTGCCGAATGTTGTTCGGAGTCCCGGATGAGATCCCGGATGTCACGAGGAGTTCCGGAATGGTCCAGAGGTAAAGAATTATATATGGAAAGTTGTTGTTCGGGTTCCGGGAAAAGTTCGGGTTTTTCCGGTATTGTACCGGGAAGCTTCTAGAAGGTTCCGGAGGATTCCGGAGGGGTACGGAGGTCCGGAAATTGTTCCACCACGTCCAATCCCGCAGCATGGGCTGTAGGGGGGCGCCTAGCCTTAATGGGCCAGGGGAACCAGCCCCCCCAAGTATGCGCATGGGAGAGGGGAAACCCTAAGGGGGAGGGCCTCCACTTGACTTGGGAGGCACTCCTCCCCCCCTTGGCCGCCGCCCCCTCCTCAGATTGGATCTGAGGGGACCGGCCCCCCTCTCCCTTGCCCCTATATATATGTGGGGGGTGGGAGGGCAGCCGCACCCAAGTTCTGGCACAGCCCTCCCCCTCTCCCAAGTACCCCCCCTCTCCCGCAGTGCTTGGTGAAGCCCTGCAGGATTGCCACGCTCCTCCATCACCACCACGCCGTTGTGCTGCTGCTGGATGGAGTCTTCCTCAACTTCTCCCTCTCTCCTTGCTGGATAAAGGCATGGGAGACGTCATCGGGCTGTACGTGTGTTGAACGCGGAGGTGCCGTCCGTTCGGCACTAGGATCTCCGGTGATTTGGATCACGACAAGTACGACTCCTTCAACCCCGTTCTCTTGAACGCTTCCGCTTAGCGATCTACAAGGGTATGTAGATGCACTCTCCTTCCCCTCGTTGCTGGTTTCTCCATAGATAGATCTTGGTGACACGTAGGAAAATTTTGAATTTCTGCTACATTACCCAACAATGGTATCAGAGCTAGGTCTATTGCGTAGATTCTTTGCACGAGTAGAACACAAAGTAGTTGTGGGTGTTGATTTTGTTCAATATGCTTACCGTTACTAGTCCAATCTTGTTTTGATGGTATTGTGGGATGAAGCGGCCCGGAACGACCTTACACGTACTCTTACGTGAGACAGGTTCCACCGACTGACATGCACTTGGTGCATAAGCTGGCTAGCGGGTGCCAGTCTCTCCCATTTTAGTTGGAACGGATTCGATGAAAAGGGTCCTTATGAAGGGTAAATAGCAATTGGCATATCACGTTGCGGTTTTGCGTAGGTAAGAAACGTTCTTGCTAGAAACCCATAGCAGCCACGTAAAACATGCAAACAACAATTAGAGGACGTCTAACTTGTTTTTGCAGGGTATGCTATGTGATGTGATATGGCCAAGAAGAATGTGATGAATGATATGTGATGTATGAGATTGATCATGTTCTTGTAATAGGAATCACGACTTGCATGTCGATGAGTATGACAACCGGCAGGAGCCATAGGAGTTGTCTTAATTTATTGTATGACCTGCATGTCATTGAACAACGCCATGTAATTACTTTACTTTATTGCTAACCGGTATCCATAGTAGTAGAAGTAATAAGTTGGTGAGACAACTTCATGGAGACACGATGATGGAGATCATGGTGTCATGCCGGTGATGATGATGATCATGGAGCCCCGAATTTGGAGATCAAAAGGAGCAAAATGATATTGGCCATATCATGTCACTATTTGATTGCATGTGATGTCTATCATGTTTATGCATATTATTTGGTTAGAACGACGGTAGTAAATAAGATGATCCCTCATTAAAATTTCAAGAAAGTGTTCCCCCTAACTGTGCATCGTTGCGAAAGTTCGTCGTTTCGAAGCACCATGTGATGATCGGGTGTGATAGATTCCTACGTTCACATACAACGGGTGTAAGACAGTTTTACACACACGAAACACTTAGGTTAACTTGACGAGCCTAGCATGTACAGACATGGCCTCGGAACACAAGAGACCAAAAGGTCGAGCATGAGTCGTATGGAGGATACGATCAACATGAAGATGTTCACCGATGATGACTAGTCCGTCTCACGTGATGATCGGACACGGCCTAGTTGACTCGGATCATGTAATCACTTAGATGACTAGAGGGATGTCTATCTGAGTGGGAGTTCATGAGATGAACTTAATTATCCTGAACATAATCAAAAGATCTTTGCAAATTATGTCGTAAGCTCGCGCTTTAGTTTCACTGTTTAGATATGTTCCTAGAGAAAATATAGTTGAAAGTTGACAGTAGCGATTATGGGGACAGTAGAAAGCTTATGTCCTTAATGCACCGCTCAGTGAGCTGAACCCCAAACGTCGTTTGTGGATGTTGCGAACATCGGACATACACGCTTTGATAACTACGTGATAGTTCAGTTAAACGGTTTAGAGTTGAGGCACCAAAGACGTTTTTCGAAACATCGCGGAACATATGAGATGTTTCAAGGGCTGAAATTGGGATTTCAGGCTCGTTCCCACGTCAAGAAGTATAAGAACTCCGACGATTTTCTTAACCTGCAAACTAAGGGCGAAAAGCACAATCGTTGCGCTTGTGCTCAGATTGTCCGAGTGCAACAATCACTTGAATCGAGTGGGAGTTGGTCTTCCAGATGAGATAGTGATGTTTCTCCAAAGTCATTGCCACCAAGCTGCTAGAGCTTCGTGATGAACTATAACATATCAGGGATAGATATGATGATCCTTGAGGTATTCGCGATGTTTGACACCGCGAAAGTAGAAATCAACAAGGAGCATCAATTGTTGATGGTTGGTGAAACCACTAGTTTCAAGAACGGCAAGGGCAAGAAGGGATACTTCATGAAACGGCAAATCAGCTGCTGCTCTAGTGAAGAAACTCGAGGTTGAACCCAAACCCGAGACTAAGTGCTTCTGTAATAAGGGGAACAGCCACTGGAGCAGAATTACCCTAGATACTTGGTAGATGAGAAGGCTAGCAAGGTCGATAGAAGTATATTGGATATACATTAAGTTATTGTGTACATTACTAGTTCTCCTAGTAGCACCAGGGTATTAGATACCGGTTCGGTTGCTATGTGTTAGTAACTCGAAATAAAAGAGCTACGGAATAAACGGAGACTAGCTAAAGGTGAGCTGATGATATGTGTTGGAAGTGTTTCCAAGTTTGATGTGATCAAACATCTCACGCTCCCTCTACCATCAAGATTAGTATTAAACCTGAATAATTGTCATTTGGTGTTTGCGTTGAGCATAGACATGATTGGATTATGTCTATCGCAATACGGTTATTCATTTAAGGAGAATAATGGTTACTCTGTTTATTTGAATAATACCTTCAATGGTATTGCACCTAAAGGAATGGTTTATTGAATCTCGATCGTAGTGATACACATTTTCATGCCAAAAGATATAAGATAGTAATGATAGTACCACTTACTTGTGGCACTGCCATGCAAGTCATATTGGTATAAAACGCATGAAGAAGCTCCATGTTGATGGATCTTTGGACTCACTCATTTTTGAAAAGTTTGAGACATGCGAACCATGTCTATTGGTGTATATGCATGAAGAAACTCCATGCAGATGGATCGTTTGGACTCACTTGATTTTGAATCACTTGAGACATGCAAATCATACCACATGGGCACGATGACTGAAAGGCCTAGGTTTCAGTAAGATGGAACAAGATAGCAACTTGTTGGAAGTAACACATTTTGATGTGTGCAGTCCTATGAGTGCTGAGGCACGCAGTGAATATCGTTATGTTCTTAATTCACAGATGATTCGAGTAGATGTTGAGTATATTTACTTGATGAAACACAAGTCTGAATTATTGAATGGTTCAAGTAATTTCAGAGTGAAGTTGAAGATCATTGTGACAACAGGATAAAATGTCTATGATATGATCATAGAGATGAGTATCTGAGTTACGAGCTTTGGCATGCAATTAAGACATTGTGGAAATTGTTTCACAATTAATACCGCCTGGAGCACCATAGTGTGATGGTGTGTCCGAACATCATAGGTGCACCCTATTGGATATGGTGCGTACCATGATGTCTCTTATCGAATTACCACTATCGTTCATGGATTAGGCATTAGAGACAACTGCACTCACTTTAATAGGGCACCACGTAATTCCGTTGAGACAACACCGTCTGAACTATGGTTTGAGAAACCTAAGTTGTCGTTTCTTAAAAGTTTGGGGTAGCGACGCTTATGTGAAAAAGTTTCAAGTTGATAAGCTCGAACCCAAAGTGGATAAAATGCATCTTCATAGAACACCCAAAAAAGTTCGGTATACCTCCTAATTCAGATCCGAAAGCAATAGGGATTGTTTCTTGGATCGGGTCCTTTCTCGAGGAAAGGTTTGTCTTGAAAATTGAGTGGGAGGATGGTGGAGACTTGATGAGGTTATTGAACCATCATTTCAACTAGTGTGTAGCAGGGCACAGGAAGTTGTTTCCTATGGCGCAATTGAAGTAGAAGCTTATGATAGTGATCATGAAGTTTCGGATCAAGTCACTACCATACCTCGTAGGGTGACAAGGATGCTTACTACTTCAGAGTGGTACAGTAATCCTGTCTTGAAGGTCATGTTGCTAGACAACAATGAATCTACGAGCTATGGAGAAGCAATGGTGGGCCCATATTCCAACAAATGCTTAGAAGCCATGAAATCCGAGATAGGATCCATGTATCAGAACAAAGCATGGACTTTGGTGGACTTGCCCGATGATCGGCAAGCCATTGAGATAAATGGATCTTTAAGAAGAAGACGGACATGGATGGTAATGTCACTGTCTATGAAGCTCGACTTGTGGTGAAGAGTTTTTCACAAGTTCAAGGAGTTGACTACGATGAGATTTTCTCATCTGTAGCGATGCTTAAGTCCATCGGAATCATGTTAGCATTAGCTACATTTATGAAATCTGGCAGATGGATGTCAAAACGAGTTTCCTTACCAGTCTTCGTAAGGAAAGGTTGTATGTGATACAATCAGAAAGTTTTTGTCGATCCTAAGGATGCTAAAAGGTATGCTGGCTCCAGCAATCCTTCTAAGGACTGGAGTAAGCATCTCGGAGTTGGAATGTGCGCTTTGATGAAATGATCAAAGATTTTGGGTTTATACAAAGTTCATGAGAAACTTGTATTTCCAAAGAAGTGAGTGGGAGCACTATAGAATTTCTGATGAGTATATGTTGTTGACATATTGTTGATCAGAAATGATGTAGAATTTCTAGAAAGCATATAGGGTTATTTGAAAGGTATTTTTCAATGGAAAACCTGAATTAAGCTACTTGAACATTGAGCATCAAGATCTATGAGGATAGATCAAAAACACTTAATGGTACTTTCAAATGAGCATATGCCTTGACATGATCTTGAAGGTGTTCAAGATGGATCAGTCAAAGAAGGAGTTCTTGCCTGAGTTGTAAGGTATGAAGTTAAGAGTTAAAGCTCGACCACGGCAGAAGAGAGAGAAAGGACGAATGTCGTCCCCTATGCTTCAAACTTAGGCTCTATAGTATGCTATGTTGTGTACCGCACCGGAAGTGTGCCTTGCCATGAGTCAGTCAAGGGGTACAAAGAATGATCCAGGAATGGATCATTGGACATCGGTCAAAATTCTCCTTGGAGTAGATAAGGACATGTTTCTCGATTATGGAGGTGATAAAGAGTTCGGCGTAAAGGGTTACGTCGACGCAAGCTTTAAACACCTATCCGAATGACTCTGAGTAGCAAACCGGATACATATAGTGGAGCAACCATTTGGAATAGCTCCAAGTGGAGCATGGAAGCAACATTTACAATATGACCTAGAGATTTGCGAAGTACATACGGATCTGAATGTTGCAGACCCGTTGACTAAAACCTCTCTTACAAGCAACACATGATCAAACCCCAGAACTCATTGAGTCTTAATCACATGACGATGTGAACTAGTTTAGTGACACTAGTGAACTCTTTGGATGTTGGTCACATGGCGATGTGACCTGTGAGTGTTAATCACATGGCGATGTGAACTAGATTATTGACTCTAGTGCAAGTGGGAGACTGTTGGAAATATGCCCTAGAGGCAATAATAAATTAGTTATTATTAATATATTTCCTTGTTCATGATAATCGTTTATTACCCATGCTATAATTGTATTGATAGGAAACTCAGATACATGTGTGGGTACATAGACAACACCATGTCCCTAGTAAGCCTCTAGTTGACTAGCTCGTTGATCAACAGATGGTTACGGTTTCCTAACCATGAACATTGGATGTCGTTGATAACGGGATCACATCATTAGAAGAATGATGTGATGGACAAGACCCAATCCTAAGCCTAGCACAAAGATCGTGTAGTTCGTACGCTAAAGCTTTTCTAATGTCAAGTATCTTTTCCTTAGACCATGAGATTGTGCAACTCCCGGATACCGTAGAAATGCTTTGGGTGTACCAAACGTCACAACGTAACTGGGTGGCTATAAAGGCGCACTACAGGTATCTAAGAAAGTGTCTGTTGGGTTGGCACGAATCGAGACTGGGATTTGTCACTCCGTGTAAACGGAGAGGTATCTCTGGGCCCACTCGGTAAGACATCATCATAATGTGCACAATGTGACCAAGGGGTTGATCACGGGATGATGTGTTATGGAACGAGTAAAGAGACTTGCCGGTAACGAGATTGAACAAGGTATCGGTATACCGACGATCGAATCTCGGGCAAGTACAATACCGTTAGACAAAGGGAACTGTATACAGGATTGATTGAGTCCTTGACATCGTGGTTCATCCGATGAGATCATCGTGGAACATGTGGGAGCCAACATGGGTATCCAGATCCCGCTGTTGGTTATTGACCGGAGAGTTGTCTCGGTCATGTCTGCATGGTTCCCAAACCCGTAGGGTCTACACACTTAAGGTTCGATGATGCTAGGGTTATAAAGGAAGTTTGTATGTTGTTGCCGAATGTTGTTCGGAGTCCCGGATGAGATCCCGAATGTCACGAGGAGTTCCGGAATGGTCCGGAGGTAAATATTTATATATGGAAAGTTGTTGTTCGGGTTCCGGGAAAAGTTCGGGTTTTTCCGGTATTGTACCGGGAAGCTTCCAGAAGGTTCCGGAGGGGTACGGAGGTCCGGAAATTGTTCCACCACGTCCAATATAGCAGCATGGGCTGTAGGGGGGCGCCCTAGCCTTAATGGGCCAGGGGAACCAGCCCCCCAAGGCCCATGCGCATGGGAGAGGGGAAACCCTAAGGGGGAGGGCCTCCACTAGACTTGGGAGGCACTCCTCCCCCCCTTGGCCGTCGCCCCCTCCTCAGATTGGATCTGAGGGGGCCGACCCCCCTCTCCCTTGCCCCTATATATATGTGGGGGGTGGGAGGGCAACCGCACACATGTTCTGGCGCAGCCCTCCCCCTCTCCCAAGTACTCCTCCTCTCCCGCGGTGCTTGGCGAAGCCCTGTAGGATTGCCACGCTCCTCCATCACCACCACGCTGTTGTGTTGCTGCTGGATGGAGTCTTCCTCAACCTATCCCTCTCTCCTTGCTGGATCAAGGCATGGGAGACGTCACCGGGCTGTACGTGTGTTGAACGCGGAGGTGCCGTCCGTTCGGCACTAGGATCTCCAGTGATTTGGATCACGACGAGTATGACTCCTTCAACCCCATTATCTTGAATGCTTCCGCTTAGTGATCTACAAGGGTATGTAGCTGCACTCTCCTTCCCCTCGTTGCTGGTTTCTCCATAGATAGATCTTGGTGACATGTAGGAAAATTTTGAATTTCTGCTATGTTACCCAACAAAAACCACATCTAACCAGAGGATAGATGAATTATTTATTACTCCCTCCGTTCCTTTATATAAGGTGTATTTGTTTTTTGATAAAATTCCAGAATGTAAGGTGCATTTCTTGTAATTCCTCATAATTCCCTTGTTAGCCCTCCAAAAAAAGGAAAGTATCTGTCTCCTGATTGTCTGGATCTCTACTTGTAGAAAAAGAAGGAAACTATCTCTATGTCGATTGCATATATCTCTTACTTTCCTGGACTAACTGATTTACTTTCCACTAACCAATAAATTTGCCAAGGGTATTATCGTCCTAACACGTCCATAATTATGTGCCTTGGTCACTGTGCTGAAAATAATACACCTTAGATAAAGGAACGGAGGGAGTACTAAATAGGAACAAAAATCAAGTAACAAATATAAAATTGGGTTGCTTCCCAATAAGCGCTATCGTTTCACGCCCCTAGGTAGGCATAAAAGTGAGAATAGATCTAAGTATTGCCATCTTTGGCATTCAATTCATAAGTGGCTCGCACAGTAGATTCATAAAGTAATTAAATTTGCTTTCTAGGAAAGTGTTCCATGCCTTTCCTTAACGAAAATTGGAATCTAATATTTCCTTCCTTCATATCAATAATTGCACCAATCGTTCTAAGAAAAGGTCTACCAAGAATAATAGGACATGAAAGATTGCAATCTACATCAAGAACTATAAAATCTATGGCACATAATTCCTATTTGCAACAATAAGAACATAATTAATCCTTCCCATAGGTTTCTTAATTGTGGAATCCTCAAGGTGCAAGTTTAAATCGCAATCATCAAATTTACGGAAACCAAGCATATCACATAAAGTTTTTGGAATTGTGGAAACACTAGAACCCAAATCACACAAAGCATAGAATTCATGATCTTTTATTTTAATTTTTATTGTAGGTTCCCACTCATCATAAAGTTTTCTAGGGATAGAAACTTCCAATTCAAGTTTTTCTTCATAAGATTGTATCAAAGCATCAACGATATGTTTACCGAAAGCTTTATTTTGGCTATAAGCATGAGGAGAATTCAACACGGATTGCAACAAGGAAATACAATCTATTAAAGAACAATTATCATAATTAAATTCCTTGAAATCCAAATTAGTGGGTTCATTACTATGTAAAGTTTTAATCTCTCCAATCCCACTTTTACCAAATTTAGCATCAAGATCAAAATACTCAAAATCATTGGAACGCCTTTTAACTAAAGTTGATTCATCTCCAGTCCCATCATTATTAAGATTCATATTGCAAAACATGGATTTAATAGGACACACATCAATAACTTTTAGATCTTCATCATTATTTTCATGAAAACTAGAAGAACACGCTCTTACAAAGCAATCTTTCTTAGAACGCATCCTAGCGGTTCTTTCCTTTTAATCATCAATGGAAATTCTCATGGATTTGAGAGACTCATTGATATCATGCTTAGGTGGAATAGATCTAAGTTTCAAAGAATCAACATCAAGAGAAATTCTATCCACGTTCCTAGCCAATTCATCAAGTTTAAGCAAATTTTCTTCAAGCAAAGCATTGAAATTCTTTTGAGAATTCATAAATTATTTAACACTAATCTCAAAATCAGAGGGCATCTTATTAAAATTTCCATAAGTGTTGTTGTAGGATTTACCATAATTATTAGAGGAATTACTAGGAAACGGCCTAGGATTAAAGTTTCCTCTATACGCGTTGTTACCAAAATTATTCCTACCAAAAAAATTCACATCCATAGATTCATTATTATTCTCAATAAAAGTAGACAAAGGCAAATCATTAGGATCAATAGGGTCACTTTTAGTAGCAAACAATTTCATAAGTTCATCCATCTTTCCACTCAAAACATTAATTTCTTCTATAGCATGAACCTTTTTACTAGTAGATCTTTCGGTGTGCCATTGAGAATAATTAACTATAATATTATCTAGGAGTTTAGTGGCTTATCCTAAAGTGATTTCCATAAAAGTGCCTCTCGCGGCCGAATTTAAGAGATTTGTTGAAGCAAAATTCAATCCGGCAAAATAAAATTGTATGATCATCCATAAATTCAAACCATATGTAGGGCAATTACCTACATTAATTTCATCCTCTCCCAAGATTGTGCAACATGCTCATGATCAAGTTGCTTAAAATTCATAATATCGTTTCTAAGAGAGATGATCTTAGCGGGAGGAAAATACTTAGAGATAAAAGCATCTTTGCACTTATTCCACGAATCAATACTATTTTTAGGCAAGACGAAAACCAAGTTTTAGCACGATCTCTAAGTGAAAACGGAAATAACTTCAATTTAACAATATCATTATCCATGTCTTTCTTCTTTTGCGTATCGCACAAATCAACAGAGTTGTTTAGATGAGTAGCGGCATCTTCACTAGGAAGGCCGGAGAATTGATCTTTCATAACAAGATTCAACAAAGCAACATTGATTTCACAAGATTCAACATCATTAAGAGGAGCAATCGGTGTGCTAAGAAAATCAATATTGGTATTGGAAAAGTCACACAATTTAGTATTATCTTGAGCCATTGTGACAAGCAATCCAACACACAAGCACACAGGAGACGAGCGAACAAAAGGCAAACGGAAAAGAGAGGGCGAATAAAACGGCAAAAGTGAAGTGGGGGAGAGGAAAATGAGAGGCAAATGGCAAATAATGTAATGCGAGGGAGATGAGTTTGTGATGGGTACTTGGTATGTCTTGACTTGAGCGAAGACCTCCCCGGCAACGGCGCCAGAAATCCTTCTTGCTACCTCTTCAACATGCGTTGGTTTTTCCCTTGAAGAGGAAAGGGTGATGCAGCAAAGTAGCATAAGTATTTCCCTCAGTTTTGAGAACCAAGGTATCAATCCAGTAGGAGGCTCCTCTCACTACAAAAAAAAGACACATCCATGACATTTTGGGTCGAACGAATTTTTTTCCTGTCATACATATGACACTTCTATGACAATAATTGTGACAAAACCCGGTATCATCATAAATGTGGTGGGCTCCTACTTCTATGACAAAAAATCATGACAAAAAATGGGCTTTTCGTCCTGGGCGGGCCGGAGACGCAGCTGCATGATATTCTTTGGGCCGTCCATGACGGAAAAAACTGTGGTAGAAGTGAGAGCGAGGAAAATTTCGGGGAGTTCCCAGTTACGGTGGGTGGTCGGGGGCCGAGAGATGCGCGTTTCTCTCGTACACGTACGCGTGTGTGTGCAGGGCGTTGGCTCTAACTGAACCCGAGTGAGGAGTTGGGCTCTAACTGAACCCGAGCGATTGCACTGCAGGCTACGCGTTACTGATCCCGAGCGATTGATCGATGGCTGTTAACTGAACCCGATCGAGTGATTCCTTCGCTACTGCTTCTAACTAAAGCCGATCGATTGGATGAACAGTGAGCGTTGTGGGGGGGTTTGGATGAACAGTGAGCGGTGGCGTTGCCTCTGGATGAACAGGACCCCGTGGTGTGGAGGGCTGGATGAAAAGTAGATGGTGGAGGGGTGCCCGTGGAGGGGTGGTTGAACAGAACCCCGTGGTGTGGAGGGCTGGATGAACAGTAGACGATGGAGGGGTGCCCGTGGAGGGGTGGTTGAACAGGACCCCGTGGTGTGGAGGGCTGGATGAACAGTAGAAGGT
>NC_041389.1:682809002-682814097 GCF_002162155.2 Triticum dicoccoides | reverse complement strand
GAGGGGTGGTTGAATAGGACCCCGTGGTGTGGAGGGCTGGATGAACAGTAGACGGTGGAGGGGTGCCCTTGGAGGGGTGGTTGAACAGTAGCCGGTGGAGTAGCGCGCGGTGGAGGCTGGATGAACAGGAGCCCGTGGAGGCTGGAGGAGGTCGACGGTAGCCTGTGGAGGCTGGAGGAGGTCGACGGTGGAGATGAACAGTATCCCGTGGAGTCCCGTTTTGCGGTACGCCACACCCCTCCCAATGAACAGGACCCCTGTTTCGACCGTAGCGCTCCAACACAAGTCCGTTCGTCCGTTTTGCGGTACGCCACACCCCTCCCGATCAACAAGACCCCCGTTTCGATCGTAGGAGGTCCGTTTCCTCCGTTTTGCGGTATGCCACACCCCTCCCGATCAACAGGACCCCCGTTTCGACCGTAGGAGGTCCATTTCCTCCGTTTTGCGGTACGCCAGACCCATCCCGATCAACAGGACCCCGTCCCGAACGTAGGAGGTCCGTTTCCTCCGTTCTGCGGTATGCTAGGCCTCGTTTCCATCGCCTGTTCCGTACAAGCCCTCCCGATGAACACGACCATGCATTTTGTTCCGACCCAGCCGGTTCGCTCCCACGCATTCTGTTGCCTCCCGATGAACACGGCGCATTCCATTGCCTCCCCATGAACACGACGCATTCCGTTGCCTCCCCATGAACACGGCGCATTCCGTTGCCTCCCCATGAACACGACGCATTTTGTTTCCTCCCCATGAACACGGCGACGATGCTGTTTCTCCATTCTGACCCAGCCATGTTCACGAGCCCTGGCTGTACGTATGTGCGAGTAGGCGTTCGACCCCGCCCGTATGTACGTACGTGGCCGTATTTTCTTTCTTGCACCCTGGCCGTTGTACGTACGTGTACATGCTACAGGCGCGCCTCTACTACGACACGTGCGCGCCTCTACATCGACCAGTATGTATGTACACGTTCGCGACCAGAATGACAACGCTACGTACGCCTCAACCAGGTGGGTCCCGACTGTCAGGCACTTCCTTGCCTGCGAAGATGTAGCTGGTGGGTCCCAGCAGTCAGGGGTGCGAATCATTTTTTTGCCCGGACGCACTTCGTTGCGTGCGAAGATGTAGCTGGTGGGTCCCGGTAGTCAGGGGGAAACATTTTTTTCACCAAATACGGTGGCCCGTCTGGTGGGTCCCCGCTGTCAGGTGGAGGAATCATTATTTTGCGCGTAATAAGGAGGCACTTCCTTGCTGCCGCCGTGGACCCAGCTGTCAGCCTCTCCACGTACAGTCCATGTCCAATGGAAGTCGTTCCTTGACCATGTTGACCACGCCGCGCCGAGAGCACCACGGCGGTGGGCGATGGCGAGGCCTAGGAAGGGGATGACTCGGAGCCGGGGGAGACACAGTAGTGGATGCCCACACGAAGAGGAGTACGAGGGTTCACTGGTTCGGCTGCGGTGTGAGGCTGCTATCGCCGCAGAATAACAGGGGGTGTGGGTGAGTAGAGGGATGACCTGGCCATCGGTGGGAGTAGTAGGGGGCGGTGAGGCCTCCGCGGCATCACAGCCAGCCACGGGAGGCAGGAGCACGCAGTACGACCGGCGCCGGTTTGGGCAGCTGGAGCAAGAAGAGCAGAGGTTGAAGAAGCACTACAACCGTTGGATGAACATCGTACGGTAACAAGAGCTAGAATCGTTCATATTGACTAAGTTGACAAAGCCCTCCGTCCCCGTCAACTTGGTAGGCCCATAAGTCAGCCTTCCACTATGCTGGGTTCCAGCTGGCAGGGGGAGTATTCATTTTTTTGTGCGTAATAAGGAGGCACTTCCTTACGTGCAAAGATAGCTGGTGGGTCCGACATGTCAGCGGGGGGCACGTTTTTTTCACGAAATACAGAGGCCCTTCCGGTGGGTCCCAGATGTCAGGTGGAGGAATCATTATTTTGCGCGTAATAAGGAGGCATTTCCTTGTGTGTGGTTGTGGACCAAGCTGTCAGCCTCTCCACGCATAGTCTACTTCCGATGGTGTCGTTCGTTGACCACATTGACCACGCCGCACCGAGCGCATCCAAGGTGGTGGACGACGGCGAGACCCCAGACAACAACGAGCCGAAGATGGGAAGACGTGGGAGTAGAGTCGCAGACGGAGAGGTGTACGAGGGTTAACTAGTTCTAGTGCGGTCTGGTTCGGCAGTCGGTGGAGAAGAACATGAGGTGTGGAGGGGTGGAGGGATGGCCTGGCCAACGGTGGAGTAGCGCTTCATAGCTAAGCGTGCTAAGCAGAGCTGCTAGCAGCAGGATGCGGGAGGTGGTCCCCGCGGCGCTGGAGGAAGAAGACGAGAGATTGAAGATGGGTGCCGGTCGTTGGATGTAAATCCAACGGCAAACATGTCAGAATCATTTGTTGACTAAATTGACAAAGACTTGCCTTGGCTTCGACCTATTGGCCCACATTTCATCCTCCAAAAATGTGGCACGTATTCAACCCATTTTTTCAGAATTTATAATCTTTTTTTTTGCGCGGTAGAATTTACAGTCAATTTGATCTTTTTTTGAATTACAGCCATTAGCTGGGCTGGGTGAACAAATAATGTAGCGTCCATCCGGCCCATTTATTTTATTTCCTAAAAAATTACAGGTGATTTGCACTTTCTCGAAATACACGATTTTGCTGGGCTGATTCTAATTATAATGTTGGGTTGGGCCAGCAATGTTATCAAAAAATAAAAAGAGGCTGAGCATTTTGTTATAAATATATTTACATAATAAGTGATATTATTACATTCGTCCTTAAATCTTACCAAGCTTTTGTACACAATCACTAGGATTTTCATGCCAAAACAATCCAGGATTTTATTTGTTAAGAAATTATTTTTATAAGTTAATAAGCTGTGGGATATTGTTTGCTTACATATGTAAGTATCTGTTAAATATATGATGACAATAAAAATAATATATAATAACATATAAAATAATTTAAATATATATAATATAGTTAGAAGGGAAACATAAGTTGGACCTGGCGTTCCTATTCTTATATAGAAAAACAGAACAGACCTCTGCGTTTTCTTCAAAAAAATACATAAATTGGGCTGCCAAAAATAAACCTCGGATGGGATGTCCATAGGCCGGTCGATACGTGACGACCCTAAGAAAATACAAACAGGCCTATGGACCTCCCATCCGAGGTCGTGGGCTGCACATGTTAAAAATGAAAGCCTAGACAGGGCAGCCCAAAACCACGTCCAACACTTGCCAAAACTTTGCCCCTCGTTTTCTATGCGTTTCACACACTCGACATTGTGTGGGCATTTTGATTGTGCATCATATGAAGATGTGCTATGCATGAATGTTGATCAGCATGATGTTAATTGGCTGGTAGTTCCATTTTTGACCATGAATAAAACTTCCAACATGATGTTAACCCTGTTTGAAAAGGCCGTGTTAATATAAATGCTTTGCCTCTGAAAGTTGCAGTTTCTTATCTGAAACTAAAAGTTGTAGTTTCTTATCTGAAACTGAACTTGCAGTTTCTTATCTGAAACTGAAACTTGCAGTTTCTTCTCTAAGAATCACATTGTCTGCACTTTTATAGTCCTATGAAACTACATTTTTTAAGTGCTAAAAATAGATCTCTAGAATTCATAAAATACTTCATATGCTCAATACTGCAAATCTGAAATTCAAAAGACATTCATATCTGAAAGTACTCTCAAAATAAACAACACAAAACACAATTCACAACCTGCAAATACTGACAACCCTAAGCTCCTCCTGACAATTCACAACCTGCCCGACTATTGGGCTAGGGGGGGGGTGGGCAGCCCCCTCCTATTCCTCGGCGACAGACAGCCGCCCTGTGAGACGATGTGAACAGCGAGGGAGATGATGGCGGGGAAGCATCATCGGGCCAACTGCTTTTCTCCTCTTGAAGTTGGGTTCGGTCAACGAAGACTCCACCGGCTCGCTCTGGCAGGACACCCTCACAAACGGCACCCTGTAGATGCTCAATCCTTCAATCTCTGGTGGATGCTCCATCTGGGATCGATACTCCCACCGCCGCTCCCTCACGATCAGATTCGGTGAATCTGTTTGCTCCATGGCCCAGAGGAGCAGCTCTATGTACTCCGGCGCGACTCCCTCCGGGAGTATCGCCGCCTTTTCGCTCTATTGCAGATATTTGGTCATGGATGTCACCGTCGACGCTAGTTGGTCCTTGTTGTCAAAACAAGAGTGTATTTCCAACATCCTAGCTAGCTTCACAGAGTCGCCATCTGCGATCCTCACGTATCGGTTGTACTCCTCCATTGATCTACTTCTCCACAACACCTTCATTCGCCGGCAGTGGTTTTTTAATGGAAGAGGAGAGGAGCAGCGCTGGTTTTGGATTAGAACGAGAGAGGAGCGACGCTAGTTTTGGACTGGAACAGGAGAGGAGGGGCGGTGGTTTTGAAATGGAAGAGGAGAGGAGCGGCGCTGGATTTAGATTGGAACAGCAGAGGAGCGGCGGTGGTTTAAGAGGAGAAGAGCAGAAGAGCGCCGCTGGTCTTGGAAGTATTTTTTTGTTGTTTTGCGTATTTTGGGACAAAGTTTGACCACGTACTGTATTTGACAAGCAAAATGTGAATTCATGTCACCAAAAATTGTATCGTTTGGTTCGTATCTGAATGTACTTTCAAATTATATTATTTTTTCAATGTATAACATATATTTTATGTGCAAAAGTCATGGTCAATTATGACCCAGAATAAAAGGGAGACTAGTTAATGTGGGGTCGCTTTCTTAATTGAAGGGTAAATTGATTTTGATTTTGATCCAGTCACAACGTGCCGGCCTTCTCGTCCAATCCTAAATAGCTGCCGCACGCTCCTCTCCCTCTTCTCCATTACAAAACCACCTCCTCTTCTCTCCATCATCTCCATTCCAAAACCACTGTCTCGCCTCTCCCTTTTCTGATCTTCTCCATTGCAAAACCACTGTCTCGCCTCTCCCTTTTCTGATCTTCTCCATTGCAAAACCACCTCCTCTCCTCTCCATCATCTCCATTCCAAAACCACCTCCTCTCATCTCCATCATCTGCATTCCAAAACCACCAT
>NC_041389.1:682796486-682808300 GCF_002162155.2 Triticum dicoccoides | reverse complement strand
TCTCGCCTCTCCCTCTTCTGATCTTCTCCATTGCAAAACCACCTCCTCTCCTCTCCATCATCTCCATTCCAAAACCACCGTCTCGCCTCTCCCTCTTCTGATCTTATCCATCGCAAAACCACCTCCTATCCTCTCCATCATCTCCATTCCAAAATCACCGTCTCGCCTCTCCCTCTTATCTATTGCAAGACCACCGTCTCTCCTCCCATCTTCCAAAGCTAGCACCGGACCACTCAGAAGGACATCCATGGAGAGGATGCAGCAGCTAATCAGGCAGATCGCCGACGGCGACCAGACAAAGTTACCAAGGTTGAAGGAGATCCTTAGTTGGTTTGACAATGAGTGGGAGATTTTGAGGACGGTGCAGGCCATGTGGCAATGTATGCGAAAGAGCGAGATGGCTGTGATGAGGACGGCGATGTACATGTACTCCTCGGCGACAGTCACGTCGCAGTTCGAGTTCATCGAGTATCTCCTCTGGGCGATGGAGCAGACATATTCGCCCGAGGCGACAGTCAGGCGGAGGTGGTGGGCGTACAGTTCGAAGGTCGAGCACACAGAGGATAACAAATCGATCGAGTATGGTGTGCCGTTCGTGAGGGTGCAGAGCCAGCCGGAGCCACAGGAGTATTCGTTCTCCCACCACAAGAGGAGGTCGGATGGCGCGACGTCGCTTCCCCACCGTTCTCCACGGTTCCCTCGACGCTCGCCTCGTTTCAACGGCGGCGGTAGGGTTTAAGGTAAGCTTCGCACTAACCTAATCTTCCACCTGCTCATGCTTACAATCAGTGTGACAACTAATGAAAATCATGCTTACAATCAGTCTCCGAGTACTACGCCAATCACCCTAAAATAGCTCTGGACCTTTGTGTCAAAGTTGTGACACAGTGTACAAACAAAGAAAATAGATTGGTGCTTCTTTCAGAAAAGAGTACTCCCTAGAAAACTACCAATATAAGCTACTAGTATTTGGTTATAGGATTTGCTGCCGAGAAAGATCCATCCAAAGAGAGCGCCACACATCCCACTGGTGGTGGTGGATGCCAATGCATGCATGCAGCATGGTTGGTGTCGGTAATTTTTACTTGGCACACCTCGCACTCTGCATATATGCCGGTTCCATACATACATTTGTGCAGTTCCACCAAAATGCAGCTGAATAACCCTGTTTGCATAGATAATGAAAAAACATGATTACATTATAGTGTCACTAGTTGATGAAGCACACAAAATAAATAGAAGAAAAATATTGCGATAGTATCATAGTATGCCATGCCACGAGGGCGAGATGGGACCTGCGACGCCTCATACGGTACGCCTCATACTGGACATCGTCCCAAGTCTCCCAGATACACCTTCTGTCAGTGATGAACATCAGTGTACATCGGTAGTACAAGGAGGCGCCTTGAGACATTCAAATCTCTAATTTTGTACATATCAACTAAAATTAAGCACCCCAGTTTGCAGAAACGCTTAAACATTAACAATGGGACTAGTTGATGAAACATACATTAACAAACATAAGCACTTTCTTTATCTACATTGGAAATGAAATGATAGAGATGACACTCGCTCTATTTTAACTGTATTATTACTTCATTTTATCAGTGACACTAGGGTCGAGCAGGTGGCAAACGAGGTGTACCGTGCATCGCAAGGATGGAGGCCGGGGGTGCTTAGACTGGGATGCTGAAGCTGGCTCTTTTAGTCACCAACATGGATGATTCAATTCATGGGACCTTTTGGTTGAGTTCACCTAAAATGAAGCAATGTCCCGTGAGCTAGTAGCTTCTTCTTCAACTTTTTTTAAGAAAAGGGCTCTAGCCCCGGTTCCATTTCCATCAGAAAACGAAACCCACAGAGCTTCTTCTTCATTAGTTGCAATAAAATTGAGCTACATCAAGGTTGGTTGTGAAGCTCCTAGAATGCTCAACTATAATTTGGATATCATTTGTGCAGTTCAACTAAGATCGAGCGTGAAATGTATATCTCTGTTTGCACAAAAAAGGTGGAAAGGAGGGTGACTAACAAGTGATGAAACATGCATCAAATGAAAAGAAGCATGTTCCTTATCTGAATGGCAATCCTACAATGACAGTAGCAATTTCTAAAGCAGTGGCATTGCTAGATATTAGTGTGGGCATTAGGATTAACTATGACAACCGTTAAATACGACATTACTTTGGGCACGGGAGAGTAGGCGGACCAGGACAGTGGCATTTCTAACGAAAAGAACCAACTTATCTTAATGGGAAATTTTAGCAGGACATGTAAAGAAGTGCCATTGATTCATATTACTAGAGGCATTACATCGAAAACAACATTGGTTTAACGTGTCCTTACTTTTAATAGTGCGACTGCTACATTTTACCAGTGGCATTACATAAGAGTGGCTCGGGGCAACAAACATCAGAACATGATATCTGGGTTGGTCCCATTTTTGTTCGGTATAGCCACCTTATACTGTGTGAGGCTAGCACATCTAGTGATGGACTTACTCTGTTGACTTGTCCCCCGGTCCCCACTTTCTTTCCTTTTTCAACCAATAGATCGGGTTTATATTGAGTTTGTACTGCGTTTCCCTTCATTTCCCTATTAGACCTAGAAACCAGTTGGATAGCCAGTCTCTGCTACTTTTGGCCCCCATTATTTCCTCTTTCGACCAAGTCCTAGATTCAGGTAACAAATCCTCCCCCACCCCCACCCCCTTTCTTCCTTGTTTGAACCAAGTAGTACTATATTTGAGTGCATGAACTAGTTTTACCTCTTAAACGTAAGAAAAGGTGGTTTTCGAACAGGCGATCGATCCTATCTATGAGGGGGCCTGAGAAATAGTAAAAGATACAAATGCAGCGACGTCAGGAGCTCGGGAAGTAGAGCAAGGCCGGTTTCAAAGGAAGTTATACCTGATGGCCGCCGAGATGTTGCTAGGTGGGCGACGGGAGGCTGGATCTGCCCACACTACGGCAGCGAGGAAGAAGGGGTCGGAGGCCCTCCCTCGCCAGCGGTGCTTAGGAGAGAACGGCAAGGCAGGCTGATTGGGACGCGACCAGCAGTGGGTAAGAGCCGTCGCCGAGGACGACCGCGTGAACGTTGCACCTTCTCACCTTCCCGGCAGAGAGGATCCGACTGGATCTGTGACCAGCGGTGAGCAGAGAGAGAGAGGAGAGAGAGAGTGTGTCCACCGCTGTTGTGTTTAGATCTGGAGAGGCCGAGACAGTGTGAAGAGAGCAACACTAGCAAGCAAGCGCGGAGGCTCCTGCCTATATAGTGGAGTAGTACTAGTTTTCTTTTGTCTACCGGAGCCGGCTTGACCTCGTCAATGACTGTCGAGAAGTCTTCATGCACGTGGCCCGGAGGTGCAGTTGTCTTCATTTTGATCTGAAGCGCCGGATTATAACATATAACATGAAAAATGCCACATGAGAAGAAATCATAACCTCACTGCCCAAAGGAGACAACATGAATCCCGACAGACAAACTAGACGAGGAACAAAGCTCAAATTAAAGATAAACTCGTAGAAAAGGGGTCCGTCGATAGATGTCCTAATTTACATAGCCGACTTGACCTAGATGGCAGCCAAGTAGTCACTGTTTGTGCATGTGCCCCCAATGACTAGCCCAACTCAGTTGTCGCTGTTTAACCCTCGTAGTGATCCGAAGCACACGACACTTAATTTTGCAAGATGACAAGAAACCTTTTTTTAGATTTCTCACCACAACTACAACCATGTACAACACAGCCTGCACGATATGTAGATGATAGCCAATCCAGGCGTGTCTGCTGGAGTCTAGTCACATGCATGGACGAATTGATCTTTCGTGACTTGCAGGGATTGTCCAGGAACCAACGTAGTACAACACTTCTCTAGTACTTTTGCTCGTCTCCCTCTTGTATTAAGTAACCCGACTTGCGGGGCCGGGGAATGTTCCTATGGTCGGTTCGCAATTGCCGTCCCACATGTGGGTGCAAATGCAATATGATGCGCGTTCCATTCGAAGAGCAGCGTGCCAGGTGTGATGCGAACGCGACGGGCGTGCTATATACTCTGTACATGTGTACCGCCATTTTCTAGACGCTTTGCTGCATGGCGCGGGCGCAATCCATGGATACAAAATTAGTATACTGTATACTATTTAAAAGTCGAGGGCTGGGCTTTTCCTGTGTAGTAGGCGGCGGGGCAGTTCCGCCTAGTCGGTTCGACAGAGACGCGAGAAGACGAGGGAGTAGGCTGCTGCAAACGTAGGGCTATGTGATTTGACAGCGAGTTACTGCTGGACAGGTGGGGCTGTGATTTGACTTGCCATTATCATTTTAACTGTGGCGCTATGACCGGCGTGAGTCTCCCGATTCCTGACCACCTCCATACACGTGCCTCTCCCAATGCTCCACCATGTAGTAGAGGCTGGCTCTTGCATGAGAGCCCACTTCTCCACTTTTTCCTTGCCTCTCTTTCCTCCACATATGCAAAAATACCATGTAAAGCGCACTATTGTACTTACTTTTACTTGCTCCTATAGGTGCTAAGCTTGCCACATAGGCATAAAGTCTGTTGTGGCAAGTTAATTAAGAAGAGAGAGACTAGTTTGGTGACCCAAGGAATAAACAGTGCTAAGCGCGTGTACCTATGTGAAAAGACAATTTTGAGTCTATAGCTAATTAAATGAAGCAAACTTAGCAACACCATTTCATTGGAAGAGGTCACTCCTTGGCAAATGCAATAAATACTAGTACTCCCTGTGTCCTAGTGTCAAAACGTTCTTATATTATGGGACGGAGGGAGTACGAAGAAAGAGATAGAGAGGAGTAAAAAATAAATACACTTATAGCCAACCTTATAGCTAACCTTGTTGTAGTATGAGTGACTAAGTGATGACTATGTATGACATGCCAACATCAGATAGCCTAACGCACCATGTTAAATCTCCAAGGGCGCAACCGCGCGAGCGACACAATGGTCGTGGTAGGCGCGACCATGATACGGGATGCTGGCAGCCCTTGGATCTGAGATCAAACAGTCGCGTGCTAAGTTGCTGAAAAATTGCAGAATAACCCTCCAGGATAGGATATTCACCCATAGGTCTAGAATCACGCCATGCAACCGTTCGATCTCAGATCCAAGGGCTCTCGGAAGCCCGTATCATGGGAGAATGGAAAGCCACAACCCTGCCGTTCGCACGCTGGCAGTTCACTCCTACTCGTCCCCGCATGTCCTTCAATACTACGGCGGTTCGCTCCTAGTCGTCCCGTCCATTCACATTACGGTAGTTCCACTAATCCTAACCCTCCTCCCAAATCCATGGCGTCCCAAATCTCCACGATCGATGGTGAGTCCAAGGTTAGAACCATCACCGGCGATGAGTTCGATGTCATCTACACCCGTTCTTCCGCGACGGTGAAAGGATGCCTTTCTCGCTTCAGACGCATGTTCGAAGACTCAGATGATGAGTGGGTCGCTGGGCTAGATGTTGAGTAAACCACAATCCTGGGACGAGAGAAGGATCTAAAGGACGAAGAGAGGAAGAAGCCCGCCGTGATCAAGGTTTGCGTGCATGACTTATGCTTGGTCTACCACATATGCCATGCCGACGTTGAGTGCCACGATTTTAAGAACTTCCTCGAGAGCAACCTAGTCAAATTCGTTACTGTAGACTTTGGTAACGACAAAGAAGTCCTGCGTCGGATAGGCCTCGTTGTAGGCAACACCTTCGACCTCCAGAAGAATCGGCTGGTGTCCTCTTGTCAGCCTTCAATGCTGACCCTGGCAGGAGCCATGGTTCATCCTTCGTACGGTAAACTGGAGAAACCTCCATACACGTTTCATCGTCATGCATGGCAGCGGAATGTACTAGATATAGACCACATCCACTACGCTGCAATGGATGGCTACCTTTGCTTCAATATCTACAAGGGTTGGATGAAGAGCAACAGCCAAGTGTGCAGTTCAAGCAAAGAAGTATCGGCCAAGAGGAAGAGGGACAAGGATGAAGTCGAGGACGTGGACGAGGACTCCGAGTAAGGTGGCAGTGTCGTTGCTCATGGTGGTTCTAATGTAGTGTCTACTGGAATAGTTGCAAAGTTTAATTTCAGGTGTGCTTAATTTAATTTGAGAGGTGTGTTGTGCTGAGCCCCCAGCAGAACTATGTTATGTTTCTTCTTGTTACTTTAACTATTCAGTACGTACATACTAGTATTTCTTACATTTCAACTTTTAGTTGGTATAGTACTACCACTCGTTTCTTCACATTATATACGTACAATATATATGGCCAACATCATATAGCCAGCAGTTTAGTCGTCAAAGAATTTAAGGGTGCTTAGTTTTTTCAAAGAATTCCAGGGTGCTTAGTTTTATTTGAGGGGTGGGTTGTGCTGGACACCATTATTGTGACTAGCATTTTTAATAGTACTATATGCATAATTTGGCGACGAGCGCTCTCTATATGTACCACCTTTTTAAATTTCAAGTTTTGCTCCATGGCGCAATCCATCGATACTACTGCTGTACAAATGTATACATTTTTTAAAAGGCTAGAGGGCGGGGCAGTCTAGCTTGGTCGGTTTCACGAGAGGCGAGGGCCTTTGTGATTTGAGGGCTCATTACTGCTGGAAGGCGGGGCCTTGTGATTTGAGTGCTCGTATAAATGCGCCGACGACCTGATTGAGGAGGAGCAAAGAACCGTCCGGTATACTCAAGTTTTCCACTGGAGTAGTACTGCGACGGAGGAGCACGAAACACGGCAACCCAGTGCCATATGGTGATAAAAAATGATCTAATTTGCTAGTCATCTCTTGTTAGCATTGTTCTATTCATTCCCTAAAAAAACCATTGTTCTATTCATGCCTCGCAAAGAACGTGACACGTGCGGCGAAACACCCGAAGCAAAAGATGAAACACAGGAGCAAAAGAAGAAGGAAGATTATCACCCCAAATGATCTAATTCACCGCAAAGTCGTAACTGCTAATTCATCGCCTCCAGGACCTCCATTTCCTTGCGCGTCTCCTCCATCATCTTCTCATTCTATCCATGACGCGGGATTTCTCGACGCGAGCCTTCATCATCTGTTCCACGGCCGCATTATGTACCTTGACAGCAGTCGGGTGCTTGATGCGGAGCTTTGCCAACTCCTCCTTCTGTTCCATGACGAGGGCCTGCAACATCTTCATCGAGGAACTACTCCCTCCGTTCGGAATTACTTGTCGTAGAAATGGATGTATCTAGACGTATTTTAGTTCCAGATACATCCATCTCCGAGACAAGTAATTCCGAACGGAGGGAGTACTATTGTCATGCAGCTTCTTCCAGCCGGCGTTCTTCTCCTTCAATAGGTCGATCTCGTGGTAGAGCTTCGCTTTGTCCTACCGAAGTCGCAGGATTTCGCAAGTCGCCTTCTTCTCCGAGGCAATGCTCTTCTTCAGCAGCATCACCAAGCCGGCGGTCAACTCCCCCTGCTGATTGAGCTCAGCGGGCATGTCATCGAGGCTCTCCTTCAGCAACTCCATCAAGCCTTGGATGCACTCCTTCTGCTTATTGAGGTGCTTCTTGAGCTGATCGGGCATGCCGTCGAGGGATAACGACTCCAGCTCAGCCGGCTCGGCATGTTCGGCTCCGCGGCTAGGGCGCTCCTGGGAGCCATCGCCTGCCCGTGAGAGATCTTTCGAGGTCTCTGCGTGGCGGAGAGCCCTCTTTTTTTTCGCAGCCTTGGTTGCCGCTCCCTTGTTACGAGTAGTTCTCGACCTAGAGCTCTGATCACCGGCCATGGCAACGACGGACGAAGAAGAAGCACTTATGAGGAGGAAACGTAGAGTAATTTTCGGTTAGGTAGTTCCCCTTTTTATACCCTAAGTACTAGTACTAGAACTAATACCTGCATAGTGGGAACATGTTCAGGTTTGGTACGTACTAGTAGGTGTGAGCATGCTTTCGAGTGTGATGGGAACAAGGTAAAGATTAATTGATGGTTTTGGTTTCGAGGCCCGAAACGGCTCCCGATGAGTTTAGCGGAACATAAATTTCAAGTACTACAGTGCTCAAATGCGTAAATATTATGTTACTGTCAAAAATTGGCACAAAATACGAAGGAGGCAATGGAAGTACTACTAGCAACCCACGATTTAACTACTCGCATGCGTGCAGTGGAGTAATAATGTCCTTCTTTCGCCCTCACGTCCACTCAATTTGCATGCGCTATATTAATTGACCATTAATGAAGTGAACGACTTTACACGCGTCAAATTATCACATGGGGTGGATCTTGGTACAAAATTGTGTCCGCCCGTGTACCCACGTGTGCGTGCAAGGGAATGAGTGGCGTGGGTGCGCATCTTTGCTTCATGCATGTACCGCCGGTATGGCTCTGGGAGGATGAGTACATTCTTCTGGAACCAGCAGCACGTCACTGTGATCAATCCATGCAAGGAGGTCGGGACAACGCCTCCACATGTGCCACGTGGCTTCATGAAATGTAAGAGAGACACTGTGTAGCTTCCATTGGTATTCTAATTTACGTGTTTTGCACATACTCGAAGTACTAGTAAGGTACACGTGCATTGCACGCATCAGATTTTGCAACCAAATTATGAATAAATACCACACTATAGCATGTAAGCTCTGAGTCATATATGCCTGATGTAGCCCTTCGTTTAGTTCTTATAGTTCATCTCATTCATAATCAATTAGTTTTTATAAAAAAGCTAAGAACGCGGGAATAGGAAAAACATGGGATTATAGTGGAATGTCATCTTGAATCCTACAGGATTGTATGACTGTTTGATTGTGCATAGAAAAAACGCAGAATTCTTTCAAAGAGGTTTGAGTGGATGGGATGTTTCCCATGAAATCTAGTGCAAATGAATCATATGGAAAAATTCCTATGGTTTACGATCCTACGAATCAAACAACCAAGATAGGAAAAAATCCTAATGATTAGAATCCTCCAAAAATCCTTTGAGAATCCTTTGAATCAAAGAAGCCCTTAATCTATTTTATGATTCATGGAATTGTGCGTTGTAAAGCATAAAGTAAAAAATAATATTGGATTTTCAACTAGAAAAAAAGTATGGGCAGTTATGATACGGAAGATTCTAGAACAAAAGAGAACCACTGTTGTTTTGAGGTTTGTGCATAATGCTTAAGTTCAACCATGGAGTCTGCTAGATTGTACATGTGGCAAAATCCGGTGGGGGGCTAGAAGATGGTGCGAGGGGCCGAGTGGAGGAAGACTATGAAGGAATGCACAAGTGCAAGATCGATATTTAGAGAGAGGGGGCGAACACGTGCGCTGTTGCACGTAGTGGTGGAGCCATGAAAAATAAATGAGCTAGGGGGCTAAGCATTGCTAATCCTTTACGAGGAGGGTCAATTCATGAACTTAAACCATTTTAGTAGCAATTGTCTAATGATCACATTCATATTAGCCTCGATATATAGTGATGTTAGGGGGGGGTAGGGCCCTTACCGCCCCCTGTCTTCGCCATTGTGCACGCGTCTGAGAGATGAAGCGGAAGGCATGGATGATGAGAGGGGGACGTTGGATATATAATTAATGTGGGTGTATTAGCTATATATGTTAATCCTATATAGAGAGGTATATATTGATCGATGTGGACGTGGGAAAGAGGGTGAGACCTCACTGGATATATCGATTGATCGGTTTGTGTGGGAAACTATGAAAGACCTAGCTATATACACACATACATAGAGGAACATCAATCGTTGCGCATGCACGCGTGAGAGATAAAGGATGCCCGATATGATGGAGAGGGGGATGTGTGTGGGTGTGTGCCTTCATGGGAGACCGACCTGAAGAAAAAGATTGCATGCCTGCGATGGATAATGCCGACTGGTAGTGTGTGTGCATGCATGCACAAGAGGAAGTTAGTGGTACAATTATAAAGAGATGACTACTGTGTGGGTGTAAAAGAATAGGTGAGGTCATAATCAATGTAAAGTTGAATTCAAATATTTTGAATAAGAGATACTGATGTTTGAAACCCATGCATGCATGAATATAACAGAGATATGCGCGGTGTGGTTTGGAAACGAGCATGTTGTAATGTATACACATTGAACAAGGTCAGACTGATTTGAATTTGAGATACCGATGGCAGACATCATTTGGCCACGTCGCATCCGTGCATGGACACACTATTCTAATTGGAGATGATGGGCGGCTTTCGCATCACATATCTATATCTATACCCCTATATATATAATATTTTATATTTTTTTATATTGTGTACGGGTAACTTTAACTTTGAAATATGGTCGTTGGATGAGGCGAATCCGATGGTCCAAAGATGGCAAATTTGAGCACTATTGGCCGTTAGATATCATCTAGATTCCACCAGATTTTGCCACATGTATAATCTAAAAGACTCCATGGTTGAACTTAAGCATAATGCACAAACATCAAATCACAAGCACTTCTTATTTGTTCTAGAATCTTTCGTGTCAGAATTGCCCAAATGTTTTTCTACATGATTTGCCGTTAGTTATTTTTATTTTATGTCTTACAACGCACAATTCCATGAATCCTACAATAGATTAGCTTTCTTATAAAAACTAGATGATTTTGAATAAATGAACTATAAGAATTAAACGAACATCTACATCATGCATATATGACTCAAAGCTTGCATGCTATAATGTGGTATTTATTCATAATTTTGTTGCCAAATCTCATGCGTGCAATGCACGTGTACCTTACTCTAGTCTAAATGGTGTTTGTGTGTGTGTTGTGCGTGTTGAGGTGCAAATTGTCTTTTTTTGGGTACACGTCAATCTTGTTCTTTCGAAATTTCAAGCCGCGCCTTGTTATGCCGGAAATTCAAGCTACCGTCTCTGTCTATCATGCTGCGAAACTCCCGCCTCTTCAACCCGCGCCTTGTTAGCCCGAAATATTTAAGATATATCTTTGTCTTGTTGTGCTCCGACAACTCCCTCCATCTCAACCCGCACCTTGGTATTCCGAAATTACAACACGCGCAAAAACTCCCACTTCCTGTGAAATCCCGACACGCGAAATGCCCGTGGTACCCCTTAATCGAAAGAACCGCCTCAAATCGGTGGGGGTACTTTCATAACTTACCCACATTTCGGACAAGCGCATCTCAAAGCCATGCTTCCCCACTGCCATCCCATCCGCCAACCCATTCGTACACCGAGGCCGCAAAAACCCACGATGAAACCTCACACCCTGCTCCGTCCGCCAGCCAGCCGGAGCCTCTTCCCCGATGACGTCGTGCACAGCAACGCCTCGATGTCCCTCATCCACCATACTGGATGAGGATCCGTCATCGATCTCGTGGTCCCGCCGGTTCAGCCAGCCCGTCCTCCACCTCCAAGGAGTTGCCCCGATGTTCCCCTCGTCTTTAGCACCACATCCATTCCCACACCACCGTCTTCACCTGCACCACCGGAAGAGCATCATCATCACCGTTTCCTCGGAGGAAGCTGCGGCTTAATCGGCGCCACCAAAGAGGATGTACACTAATCACCGCATTTTCTTCTTGATTCGGTCTCACGGTGCTGCCGGCACTTGGTTCCGAGCCGACACGGCGCGGCTCCATCCACGGCGGCGTCGCAGGCCACTTCCTCCATGGCGTTGCTCCCTCGGCGGTGACGTCCACATCAGTAGGAGCTTCTGCTGCTTTAGCTCTCGCTCGTGCTGCTGCTCTGCTCTTGCTCTCGGTCCCCTCCCTAGTCTGCACTTGCTATTGCTCTTTGCTCGCGCTGCTGCTCTCGCTCTTGCTCTTGCTTGCGATGCAGCTCCGATTAAGCTACACTTTAGTCGACTGAATCAACTTTTGG
>NC_041389.1:682764464-682796305 GCF_002162155.2 Triticum dicoccoides | reverse complement strand
TGGACCGGCGGCGGACGGGCGGTGGGGAGTGTTTTCGGGGCGGGTGGGGCGGCGCACCACCGGCCGCGGGCGGCGGGGGGCTGCTCTTTGGCTGGTGGTGGCTGACGGCTCAGGGGGGTGGAGGTTGAAGATGAACCGCAGGCCCTTGATTTCGTATCCAACGGCTGCAAAATTGACTGACCAAAGATGAAAAATTCAGTCGACCGACGTGTAGCCTCACCTTGCTAGTGCGTTCAGGTTCGACAGCAAAATTCAGCTTCAACAACAAAATCAGTTTTGACAATTAAGTACAGTTTCGACAGTTAAGTTCAGAGATGAGCGGCTGATGTGTTTTACATCTAGCACTTTGTGGTTATGTATATTAAGTCATGTATTGGAGATTCTATTAGAATTCCACTCAGGTTAACGTTGTTCGTTGTCTCTCTTGTCCTGCTTCAGCCTCGGCATCGTACAACTCACCGGAGCTGCTCCAACGACGAAACCCTCCATTACAGCGGAGCAGTACCTCGGGCTCCATCTCAAGACGCCTAAGATCTTCTTCCCCTCCTCCGATAGCCAAGTCAGCCGGAGCATCCTCACTAGCCAATCCAATCACGCTGAGATCGACATGGCTTCACCAAAGAGGTTGTACACTTGTTGCATCTATTTTTTACTCTACATGTTATATATATTGTCCACTGAGCACTCGTAGTAACGGGAAATACGATTATTTTATCCTACTATAAGACAAGCAGTGAGGTACTAGGCAACTTAGCTATCCGTGATGGACTCTCTTGAACGCCATCATTATTTATCCCTGCGCGTTTGAGCTGTGCATTTGTCGATGGGCCTGGGAGTTGAGCTAGTATGGCAGCGGCGTGGGTCCAAAGTAATAGAAGTTGCACAATTTTCTTTTTCGTGTAGGATTTTCCTTGCTCAAGCCTGCCTACTAGAATTGCCAGTGCTTGAAAGGAAAAGTGAATGAAAAACATAGGAATTGCAAAGTTTCCTATGGTACTACTTTTCATGAATTTGGTGCAAAGGAATGGAGCAAAGAAAAACTGTAGGATTTGTTCCTTTAGTGTCTCCCTGAAAGAAAAACCATAGGAATTCTAATTTTCACTTCTACTCCTTTTCATATTCCTATTCATCAAGCACAAGACTAAGAGATAGTACCATAATAGCATAATAGCCGTACAATTTCTTATGGTTTGACTTAATCTCACCATGCTTTTTTGCATCCTGTGATCTTCCAATTGTTGTTAATCAAACACCCAGATTGGCAGAAATCCTGTTTTTTTTAATTCTCTGTTTTGCACGTGCATTCCTATCCTATTCTTGTCTATTTCCTATCCCTGCATTGTTAGAATCCTCAAATTCAAACAAGCCCTTACTCAATTACTTCTGTTACAGATATGTGTCAAAGAAAACCTTGTGTGGTTTGTCTTGCTCCTGCGGCGCTGTGTTCCACCCCAACTCAGCTGCTCCAACGATGGAAGGGTTCACCACAGCAGGGATCTGCTCTCCAGACTGTCTTTCGCCGCCTCAGATCTTCTTCCCCGCTGCTGGCAACCACGACAACTGCATTACCATCATCAACTGAGCAGATGACCTTGAGGACTACACGGGTCTGCAAGAGAGGTCACACTCTTTCGTGTCTGCTTACGTTATGTGTCGCTTAATATGATGACATGCTACATTATCGTCGTGTTCACCTATTAGACTCCGAGTCAGGTCCAAACTAATGCTGAAACTTGAGTTTTTGAATGGTTGTGGGGTACATATTGGGGAAGCAATCAGTACTATCTGTCTACTATCTGGTTAATCTCCGATGTCTACTATGAGTTTCATGTTGGGTGCAAACAAACATTAAAGGAGCCATTATCTCTATTTTTTCACTAAAGCTATTATCTACCTGCTATCATTGGTTTTGCGTCTATCTACAGTTTGCTACCATCACTCTGGATGTGTGCATGCACTCCTTACATAATCTCACTATGTTTTATTCCTATGCATGCCAGTTATTGTACACAATGGAGCTGATCATGTAGAGAAAAAGCGACGAGCCTTGCGTGGCAATAAAATTTCATGCAGACGTCGTTCCATGGTGGGCGCAAAGGCAGCCCCCCCTCCTCCCATTTCGGATCGTAATCAAGAGGAAGATAACTGTTCTGAGGGGGATTCAGAAGGAGAAGACCACTCCTATTTACCCCATAAGGTCTTCTCTCTAACTTGGCATGCTGATGTTGGTAATATCATGCATATGGTGCCTTGCATTGCTTACTGTATACATTAAAGATGTCATCTGCTTAGTTTAGACATGCTTTGTGTCAATGCCATATGTTTAGTTTCTTTATCATATATGTGAATCATGCAATGCCATCTTGTCTAGCCAGGCATCATATATGTGAATTTTGCAATGCCACCCTGGTTAGCCAGTCATCTTATATGTGAATTATATCATGCCATCATTTTTTTATTATGTGTTAAATTTGTCAACAATTTTAGTACATTCAATTACTCTTCCTGTGCATCAGCCATTCGTCACGGTCATGGAAAAATCTGGAGTGGAAACAAGATCTTCAGCGCAGAAAATGCTATCTGATGAAGCGCATGTCTTGCTGGTTACCGATAGCTCCTCAGAGAAGGATTCAGAGACAGATGAGCACTCATATTCCCCCCCCCCCCGAGGTGCATGCCCTAACTTGGCAGGGTTATGTTACTCATATCGTGCGTATGGTATCTTGCATTGCTATGTGATTTGCTTAGTTTAGACATGCTTTGTGTGAATGCCACCTCTTTAGTGTCTAATTACCATATATGTGAATTATGCAATGCCATCTTGTTGCAAGACATTATATATGTGAATTATGCAATGTTATCTTGTTGCAAGGCATTATGTATGTGAATTATGCAATGCCACGCTGTTTAGGCAAGCGTCATATATGTGAATTATATCATGCCGTCCTTTTTTTGTATTTCTCATTGCTTTTGTCGACAATGTTTGTATATTCAACTGATCTTCCTATGCATCAGCCATTTGAATTGGTGATGGAGAAATCTGGAGTAAAAACAAGGTCTTCAGAGCAGACAATGCTACCTGCTGAAGCAGATATCTTGCTGGTTACAAATAGCTCTTTAGAGGAGGATTGAGAGGAAGATGACCAGTCCTATTATCCCCCTGAGGTGTATGCTCAAACTTGGCAGGGTTATATTACTCATATAACGCATATGTTGTATTGCAATGCTTAGTTGTTACATCATATACACAATATTGAATGACATCTCCTTAGTTGACACATCATATATGCGATTGCCCTCTGCTCACTTCCTTAGTATATAAATCATATATTTGAATTATGTCATGCCATGATGTTTACATAGACAGCATGTATCTGAATTATGGCATGCCAACCCATTTTCTAAAGACATAATATAGTTATATCATCTCATCCTGTTTACATAGTCATCATATTTTAAATTATGTCATTCTATCCGTGAATTATATCATGCCATCATGTTTCCATCGACGGCATGTTTGTGATTTATGGCATGCCAGCCACTTTAATAGACACATCGTATAGTTATAACATGTCATCCTGTTTACATAGTCATCATATTTTGAAGTATGTTATTCTATCTTGTTTAGTTAGCCATCATACATTCGAAATTGTGTCATGCTATCCTGTTTAATTAGCCATCATATATGTGAAATTATGTCCTACTATTCTATTTGCGTAGACAACATAAATGTGAATTATTTCATGCCCTGTTTTCTTCCCTACTATCCATTGCACCTGTCTATCTTACAATATCTGTACATTCAATTACTTTTCTTGTTTATCAGCCATTTCAATTGGAGGGAGTGATGGCAATATCCATGGGAGTAAAAACACGGTCTTCAGAAAAGATCGTGCTACCTGTCGATGCAGATAGAACCACAGTTGTACTTGCCCAAGAACCAGCCCCACCACACATAACCCACACTCATACAGATTGTACCCCTACCGAGTTGGACAGAGAACCAGCTACACCCCTTCTAACCCCAACCCCAACAGATAGACACCCAGTTCCAGTTGACACATCACCGTCTCGACCACAGAGCACCCAAACACGAGCAGTTAGTAAGGCAACTGTAGTGCCCAAATCACGAGGACCACCAATCCGAACCCGAAGTCAATGCTTAAAGCAGAAGAAGAATTGTTCTCAGGTCAGGTTCCATAGCTATGGTTCATACTACTTTGCTCTTGCATCACTGTATTTACTGATACCAACTAATTTGAAATTTGAAGGATGCAATTGAAACTCCAATGGCGCAACAGGTATGTTTTAAACCTGTTTCTTCAACGTGTTTGGCTGTTTGTTGTTGTAACTTGCTCTATGTTGATTTCAGTTTCAATTGAATAAATAGTTATGTTCTCATGCCGTGCACATTACAGGTGTTGTTATTGCTGTGTAGTTTCCCACACTTATATTCTGTCTATGCTGCTTTGTCTTAAATAGATATGATTCGAACTGTATCTATCTTGATTTGGCAACATAGATTTGAATGATATAGACCATACAGTGACCATACTACATAGATATATGTTTGTTTCATGCTGTTATCCTGTCCACCTTACTACTGAACTGGTTTACCAAAATGAGTTTCATATACTACATTGTAAACCTGAGATGTGTTTGTTTGTTTCTCTTTTAGAACGCGGATAAAATATTGGAGAAGAGTACCCTGTTATGCAATGGTAAAGGAAGTAATGCAGATAAGGTTCAAGATAGTGAGACATCCCTATTGGTCTCCAAGAAAGCTGATAAAAACTAAAATGAAGACACTGAGACAACCCCAAAGTCCTGTCTTGATGTAGTGTTCGAGTTACTGGCTACCACTGCTGGCACCAGCTCTTCGATCTCTTTGCCTGAATCAGTTCGGCTTCTTGACACTAGTAGGGAAAAGCATATACACAGAATCTTACCAGCAGCGCTCCTCAAAATACCACGCTACTGCTATTTAGCAGCAGCGCGTTTCACCAAAACCCGCTACTGAAAGGAAAATATCAGTAGCGCGTCCACCACAAACCGCGCTACTGCTATAATTGCCATGACCTCGCCCCCCGCTAATTATAGCAGTAGCGCTCTGTACAGAACAGCGCTACTGCTATAGAAGTTAGCAGCAGCGCGCTTCTAGGAAAACCGCTACTGCTAAGATCAGCCCACAAGTTTAGTCCCACCTCGCTCCGTGAACAGGGTGTTTACCACCTTAAATTTGTTATTTCTGAAACTACCACAACCAGTTGGTCTTCACTGAACTCTATGTGTAAAATTTGTGGCCGCAATATGAGTCATCTCCGGTTCCTACCGAAGGGGACTCATATTGACAATTCAGATTGTACACAAAAAGATCATTGATGGCCAATGTATTTTTGCATTGATGTATTTTTTGTAATAGTTACACTTAGCAGTAGCGGTTTATATGCAAAGCGCTACTGCTATTCAGATTAGCTATAGCGCGTTTTGGCAAACATGCTACAACTATCCCTACCTTATCCCCACATGCACGACCGACCCTCACTCACACTGATCTCACTCTCGCCCGCTGCCAATAACCGTCGTCGTGCGTCGCCGCCGCCACCGCCGCCTTCGTCCGACCGCTGCCGAGGTACTCCCCTCCTTCCGTCCCTCCTCCCTCCTCCTCCCTCCTCCCTCCGCCTGCCGCCGCCCCTCCCTCCTCCGCCGCCGCCCTCCTCCCTCTGCCTGCGGCCGCCCCTCCTCCCTCCTCCGCCGGCAGACCTCCTCCCACCGCCCTCGACCTCGCCGCCCCTAGCTACCTCTCCGTCGCCCCCCACCCCCTGCCACTAGTTAGTACTAGATCTAGTAGTAGTAGATGTTAATTTAGAGTTCATAGCTAGTACTAGATGTTGCTTAGTTAGTACTAGATTTTTAGTAGTAGTAGTGGTAGTTGAACTACTTTAGTTGTAGTTGAACTAGTTTAGTAAGTAAATTAATAAACTAGTTGAACTAGTTGAATTAATAGAACTAATTTATTTTTAGTAAGATAATTAATATAACTAGATGAACAACTTTATTTTTAGAAAGAACTAGTTTTTTTTATTTATAGTAAGTTTATATTTAGTAAGAACTAGTTGAATTAATATAACTAGTTGAACATGTCATATTTGTTGTTATTTTTTAGTTTAAGCAATTATTCAAGATGTATTAGTGATAACTTATATGGTTTCAGGTGACCACCGTCGTCCCCGTCACCGACCCCCTCCGACATCCCCGCCGTCGTCCCAGTCACCGACCCCCTCCGACATCGAGGTGAGACCAGCCAAATATCCTTCTATATCTTGTGTTGTTGCTCAAATGGGATATGTGGTTGCCCAAGTGGCCGTTCATGTTCAGTTTACATCTCTGAGTGGCCTATGTTTTGCTGGAGTGTTGATTAATTTCCGTTCCGGCAAATTTCAGGCGCTCGACATGTCCTTTTTTAGCAAAGGTCATGCCGGATTTTTTTCGTGAATTTTGGCATGACTTGTGCTAGGATATGTACAAGTTTAATCTTTGAATTATGATTGTAGGAAATGTCGTACTCGGACGAGGACAGTCTCCCGGGGGAGTGTAGCTGGTGCCACGACGATTGAGGTATGTGCGACAGGTTCGTTCGGCTGGACGAAGATCGGCGCTTCACCATTAAGCTCGAGGAGACCTTCAATTGTGAAACGGTACGCAACAACGACAAGTGTTTTTTCGTAATTAAGCATGACTTCAAGTATTTCAACATCTAACTTTCATATTTTACAATTCGACTAGCATATCCCATGCCATGCAAGATGCTATGTCTTGGAGAGGATGGGTTTTGAAGACCATGAAAATTTCGAAATAAAGAAAATACACCTAAGGACCCATCATGATATGGATTTTGAAGTAAATCTGTGCAATGCTCAGAGCGTAACCCATTTTGGTTGCCAAAATTGGGAAGCACTTTGCAAAATGTATGGTTTTTATGAGGGTATGATTGTCACCATGGATCTTGGTGATCATGACATCGAGCAAGACAATATGGACATTTGGGTCCTTGTTGATACGCTTCCGGTTGTACCGCTATGTGAGTTTCTCAAACATAGTTATTAACTAATTTATATTGTTTATTTCAAAATAGTTGATAGCTTATTTCCATTGACAGCTTATTTTGATTCTTCAAAGGCTGTGCGGAAGATGGTAGATAAAACCCACTACACCGATGGCACCGAATTAGCGTATAAGGAGAAAAATCATCTGATCGCATTTTGTACTCTTCTTGAGAATTACAATAACTATTATTGAACTCCTCCAAATTATGGTGAATACATGCCACTAGTGCATGTGTGGAACCACGGTAACTTCTCTGGAGATACCCTGGTAAGATTTTTTACTATTAGAAGATCCGTGCATCTTTTGCATACTTCTAAAACTAGTACATCATTGCTAACTACTAAGTTATTATTATGTTTTTCAACAGAAACTCCCGATGGATTGTGTGCCTCATCTGATGTCTCTGCATGGTCGCCTCTCAGTTCTGAACATACTGCCAGGTAAATCTACGGAGCTCACCTATGCATATCGGATATCTAAAACCCGTGAACACATGTTCATCAAAGAATGGAAGAAATGTATGGACATTCGCAAGGAGGTTCTTGGAAGTAACATTCAGCGAAAGGCAAGAATTGGAGACAGGCTAATCTCCATTCTCCATAATGGAGAGTCAGGGGCTATCTTGTTTTTTGCTATTTTACCTTAGAAAATGTAGTAGGTCTTAATCAAATGTAATAGGTCCTATGAGGTACAATATGTTTATTATGTGGTAATGTGTTAGAGTTGATAATGATGATCTTGAGGAGGTGTTATGTGATGTGAATGATGAAAACGATGATCTTGAGGAGGTGTTATATGACAATGATGTATTATGATGATAAGTTGTTAATGATATGATGATGATGATGATATTATTATATCATTGGGTGAAAGAACCGCGGATTAGTTTCAAGTGGATGGACATCCACTTGAAACTAGTCCACGGTTCTTTCACCCCATGATGTAATAACTCATTATTATGTGAAAACAATCTCTAAATTCCTGTTGTATGAAAACTTGTGTAAAGGTGTGTGAATAAAACATGAAATAAAAAAGAAATAAAATACTAAATAATAGTAGTTGCGCGGGAGAGGAGAAGCGCTACTACTAATTACTAGTAGCGTTGTTCTGAAGGAGCGCTACTACTAAGTCAAATAACCAGTAGCGTGGGTCGAGGCGCGCTATTGCTAAGCATTAGCTGTAGCGCCTTCTTAGTAGCACTCCTGCTCGCGCTACTGATAGGCCTAAAACCCGCGCTGCTGCTAGTAGTGTGAGTCTCAACTTCAAGTTCAAAGACATCGATCAGATGTTATGCGACAGGAAGCCGAAGGACTGAGGAAGTCCCTGCAGAATTCAGATGCATACTTTCTGGTGCAACAGCAAGCGCTGGAGGACTTAAGCGCCAAACAAGAGAAAGTTAATAAGCTTGCTAAGCATCTTGCTAGCATTATGGGTACCCAGGATACTGTTTCTTGAGCTCTTCTGAAGTGATTTCAGTTCTGGACTTGTTTTGCTGTGGCGTTTATATGCTGCTATGTTCCCTATATTTGCACTGGTGGCGAACTTTGATGCCCAGTGGATGTAATATGTGTAATAGCCGTGATAGCCTAGTGTAAGTTGCTTGCTTATTTATTTCCTTGTTGTCTTGTTTATTTGTTTGCTTGTAGTTAGTGCAGTCCTTTTTCTGTGTTTGCTAGTGGCTGCAATAACCTATTTTTTTAAAACTAGGCCACAATAACCATGGGCTAATATTTACTGTAGTGACACTGCGCCTCATACGGGCCGTAGAAACAGTGGGCCTTCTACGGGCCATAAAAGCAGTGGGACTTCTACGGGCCATAGAAACAGTGGGCCTTCTATGGGCCGTAGAAACAATGGGCCTTCTATGGGCCGTATCATCAATGGTCCTTATACGGGTCGTATGATCGATTGGCCAAACATGGGCCAAACAGACTGCATTCTGGCCGTAAACGGGCTAGAGTTGGAATCATCCGTTCATGGGCCGACCATAACGGGCCATCGTTAATAGGCCGTATTTGATGAGGCTATGAAAACGTCCCAACGTATTAACGGACCACAAACGGGCCGACTGTAACCACATGTTGAATTTGGCCCACAAGTAGAAAATGACAGTAACGGGCCGTAAGTAAACGAATGCTGGAAATGAGCCCAAGAATAAATGGGCTCTGAGAAGGCCGAAAGATAACATGGGCTGGAAATGGCCCAATGGAATAACGGGCTGTTAATGGGTATAAAGTTATACACTGTTCTTTATGGGCCAGTTTCACCATGGGCCTTTAATGGGTGTAAAGTGATACACTGTTCATTATGGGCCAGTTTCACCATGGGTCGTTAATAGGCCAAGAGTTACTTAGGGCCTCATATGGGCCGAAAGACGTCATGGGCCATACATGATCCAGAAGTGAAAACAGGCTCGAATCATATTGGATGGCCCAGATGATGCTACTGGGCCTAATTCGAATAGGGATTAACGGGCCTTGGGTTAGCGGGCTGTAAATGGGCTATATGCGTACATGCCGTTAACAGGCTTTCCATGGGCCGGCCCGCCACCTTTTGACCAAGTCAAATGGGCCGGACATTTCACATGAATGGGCCTCTGTTCGGCCGTGCCACGTGTCGACGTATCATAGGCGCCTTCTGTCCAATGAGTGGATGGCATCTGTCCCAGCGATGAGCCGACACGTGTTTCCACCAGCCAACGATGATTTTACACGTGGAAAATCCCCATTGGTCGGGGCTGTTAACGGGTTATCGAATCCAAAACCCGACCCGATAGCTTAACGACGTTCCGTTACGGTGGATGCCACGTGTCGGTCACCATTGACGAAAGCACTTCTGTGATGCCCGATTTATCGTCATGGAAGTGGACACTCCCGTGATTATAATTTTGGTAATGTCATGGAACACTTCTATGACAGCACATGTATGACTATCTTGGTTCTGTCATAAAATCGTCATGGATGTACATGCGTGACAGAAATCGCGACCTACTGTGACAAACATGTATCATCGCGGAAGTGTATTTTTTCATAGTGTCTCAAGTCCCACGCGCCTACACAAACAAACAAGAACCTCGCAACCAACGCGATAAAGGGGTTGTCAATCCCTTCATGGCCACTTGCGAAAGTGAGATCTGATAGAGATAATATGATAAGATAAATATTTTTGGTATTTTTATGATATAGATTGAAAAGTAAAGATTGCAAAATAAAGTAGATTGGAAACTTATATGATAGAGAATAGACCCGGGAGCCATAGGTTTCACTAGTGGCTTCTCTCAAGATAGCATAATTATTACGTTGGGTGAACAAATTACTGTCGAGCAATTGATAGAAAAGTTCATAGTTATGACAATATCTAGGCATGATCATGTATATAGGCATCATGTCCGCAACAAGTAGACCGACTCCTGCCTGCATCTACTACTATTACTCCACACATCTACCGACTCCTGCCTGCATCTAGAGTATTAAGTTCATGAAGATCAGAGTAACGCATTAAGCAAGATGACATGATGTAGAAGTATAAACTCAAGCAATATGATATAAACCCCATCTTTTTATCATCGATGGCAACAATACCTTACGTGCCTTGCTGCCCCTGCTGTCACTGGGAAAGGACACCGCAAGATTGAACCCAAAGCTAAGCACTTCTCCCATTGCAAGAAAGATCAATCTAGTAGGCCAAACCAAACTGATAATTCAAAGAGACTTGCAAAGATAACCAATCATACATAAAAGAACACAGAGGAGATTCAAATATTTCTCATAGATACACTTGATCATAAACCCACCGCAAAAAGAGTTACATCGAATAGATCTCCAAGAAGAGGAAGGAGAACTTTGTATTGAGAATCAAAGAAAGATAAGAAGCCATCTAGCTAATAACTATGGACCCGAAGGTCTGTGGTAAACTACCCACAACTCATCGGAGAGGCCTTGGTGATGATGGAGAGGCCCTTCGTGGTCGATTCCCCCTCCAGCGAAGCGCCGGTGAAGGCTCCAAGATGGGATCTCGTGAATACAGAAGGTTGCAGTGGTGGAAATAGTTTTTCATGGTGCCCCTGGATGGTTTCAGGGTACGAAGATATATATAGGCTAAGGAGGTAGGCCAGGGGTGCCACGAGGGGCCCACGAGGCAGGGGGCGTGCCCACCCCCTTAGGGCGCGCCAGCCACCCTCATGGCCGCCTTGGCTGCTTCCTGACGTCCACTCCAAGTTTCCTGGATTGTGTTTGTTCCAGAAAGATCGCTCCCGAAGGTTCAATTCCGTTTGGACTCCGTTTGATATTCCTTTTTTGCGAAACACTGAAATAGGTTCAGGCTGGGCCTCTGGTTAGTAGGTTAGTCCCAAAAATGATATAAAAGTGTAAAGTAAAGCCCATAAGCATCCAAAGCAGGTAATATAATAGCATGGAACAATAAAAAATTATAGATACGTTGGAGACGTATCACATATCAACAAGCAACCATGTCTTTCAAAATATCAACACTAAAGCAAGTTATCCCTAGCCCATTACGCTCAATCATTGATCCATTCATGAAACACACTCGTATATTAGCTACACCGAATGCTGAAGTACGATCATAGTGCCCCTTAGTTGGTGCTTTACAAGAGAAGATGGAGACTCAAATAAAAAAATACATAAAGTAAAAAAGAAAGGCCCTTCACAGAGGGAAGTAGGGATTTGTAGAGGTGCTAGAGCTCAAAACGGAAAAAGATAGAGATAAAACATTTTGGGTGGCATGCTTCCTGTCAACGAAAACGATCAAGTAGTTCCCAATACTTTCCATGCTAGATATATCATAGGCAGTTCCCAAACATAAAATAAAGTTTATTCCTTTTTCCACCATATTTCATATTCCACGGCTAGCCGTATCCACGGGTGCCGTCCATACCAACACATTCCAAGGAATTTATTATTTGAAAACATAAAGTAAATTCATTTTTCATTTTGGGACTGGGCATTCCTAATACCTTTCTCGTAATCTCGTGCAATGACAAGTGAATAAACACTCATCTTGAGAATAACACATCTAGCATGGAAAAATATCAGCCACCCCCTACCGTTTCATGAGCAGTACAAGCACACAAAATGGAAATTTATTTTGAAAATTAGAGATGACACATACAAATTTGCTTAAAATGGCACGGAAATACAGCATATAGGTAGGTATAGTGGAATCATGTGGCAAAACTGGGTTTAAGGATTTTGGATGCACAAGTAGTATTCCTACTTAGTACAAGTGAAGGCTCGCAAAAGATTGAGAAGTAACCAACCAAGAAACAAAAAATCTCATAAGCGAGCATTAAGCATAACTAACACTGAATAATGCACCATAAGTAGGATGTAATTTCATTGCATAACTATTGACTTTCGTGCTTGCATAGGGAATCACAAACCTTAACACCAATGTTCTTACTAAAGCATAATTAGTCATCAACATGACTCACATATCACTATCATCATATCTCAAAACTATTACAAAGAATCAAGTTTATTTTGTCCAATGATCTTCATGAAAGTTTTTATTATATCCCTCTTGAATATCTATCACTTTGGGAGTAATTTCATATGTTGCTTTTGATAGCTAAAACAAATCTAACTCAAGAATATGAGCATAAAAAATTTCTTCTCTCAAAATAATATTAGTGAAGCATGAGAGAATTTCGTCAAAATTTTAATAACTCTCAAATAAATCTAAGTGAAGCATGCAAAAATATAAGGCACACCGTGCTCAAAAATATATAAGTGAAGCACTAGAGCAATTTCATAGCTCAAAAATTTTAAGTGAAGCACATAGAGCAATTCTATCAAATCATAGCATAGTTTTGGCTCTCTCAAATAGTTGTGTTCGGCAAGGATAGATGACACAAAGTAAAAAGGCAAAACAAGCAAAGACTCATATAATATAAGATGCTCCAAGCAAAACTCATGATATGTGACGAATAAAAATATAGTTCCATGTAAAATACCGATGGTCATTAGAAGAAAGTGTGGATGCCACTCGGGGCATCCCCAAGCTTAGTTGCTTGTTCCTATTTGGGTAATAACTTGGGGTACCATGGGGCATCCCCAAGCTTAGGATATTCTTACTCCTTATTCCTTCATCCATCGTGATCTCACCTAAAAATTGAAAACTTCAATCACACAAAACTCAACAAACCCTTCGTGAGATCCGTTAGTATAACAAAGCAAATTACTACTCTAAGTACTGTTGCAGACCCATTCATATTTTATTTTTGCGTTATATCTACTGTATTCCAACTTTACAATGGCTTATACCCTCCAATACACACCATAGATTCATCAAAAAAAGCACACAACGCAAAAAACAGAATCTATCACAAACAGAATAGTCTGTAGCAATCTGAAAACTTTGAATACTTATGTAACTCCAAACATTATGAAATATTAGGACAACATGGGCAATTTGTATATCAATATTGTGTATAGAAATCAGGATCGCTTCTGTGATTTTTAATAATTCTATGACAGCGCACAAAGTTTCTGTTTTTTCAACAAGATCAAATCAACTATCACCCAACATGATCCCAAAGGCTTTCCTTGGTACAAACACTAATTGAAACATAAGAAACATAATCATCACAGTAGCATAATTGTGCAAACACTCAAGAACAGAAAGAAAAAGATAAAAATAAATTTTATTTATTGGGTTGCCTCCCAACAAGCGCTATCGTTTTATGCCCCTAGCTAGGCATAATGCAAAGATCTAAGTATTGTCATCTTTAGTTCTAGATCCATAAGATGCCCTCATGATTGATTCATATGGTGGCTTGATTCTTGTTCTAGGGAAGTTTTCCATTCCATTTCTTAGTGGAAATTGAAATTTAATATTGCCTTTTTTCATATCAATCACGACACCAATAGTACGTAAAAACGGCCTACCAAGTATAATTGGACAAGACAGATTGCAACCAATATCAAGAACAATAAAATCTATGGGCACATAATTCCTATTTGCAAGAATAAGAACATCATTAATTCTTTCCATAGGCTTTTTAATAGTAGAATCTGCTAAGTGCAAATTTAAGGAACACTCTTCGTTATTGGTGAGACCAAGCAAATCACATAAAGACTTCAGAATTGTGGAAATACTAGCACCCAAATCGCGTAAAGCAAAACACTCATAATTTTTAATCTTGACTTTGATAGTAGGTTCCCATTCATCACATAATTTTCTTGGAATTTAGATATCTAATTCCAACTTTTCTTCCAAAGCTTTCATCATGGCATGTACGATATGTTTAGTAAAAGATTTATTTTGTTTATAAGCATGGTGTGAATTAATCATGGATTGTAACAAAGAAATACAATCAATCAAAGAGCAATTATCATAGTTAAAGTCTTTGTAATCCAAAAGAGTGGGCGCATCACTAGTTAAAGTTTTGACCTTTCCAAAGCAACTTTTATCAATTTTATTATCAAGATTTGCACCCTCCAAATTATCGGGATGCCTTCTAGCTAAAGTTGACTCTTCTTCAGTCCATTTATCAATAATCTTAATTTTACTAAACAAGGAATCAATAGAAGAAACACCAATCATTTTAAGATCTTCATCATTTTTATGAAAGCAATCACTAGAAAACACTTTTTCTAAAAATTCTCTTTTAGCACTAAGCATAGTGGTTCTTTTCTTACTTTCACCCATAGAAACATATAAAGATTTAATTGATTCCTCAACATTAGGCAAAAAAAATCAACTTGAGATTTTCAACATCATGAGAAATTCTATCAATGCTTCTAGACGTATCATCAATCTGATTCAACTTTTCTTCTATCATAGTATTAAAATTCTTTTGAGCATTGATAAATTTTTAATATTATTCTCAAGATCAGAGGTTTTCCTGTTATTATTATAAGAAGGATTACCATAGTAATTGCCATAATTATTAGAGGAATTTCCCGAAAAATCCTAGGATTAAAATTACCTCTATAAGCATTGTTATTGAAATTGTTTCGCGAGACTTTACAACCATTTTATAATAAATTTATATCATTTTTTGGGACTAAGCTATTGACATAGAGCCCACTGCCAGTTGCTGTTTTTTTCTTGTTTTTTACTTCTTAGAAAACCCATACCAAACGGAGTCCAAACGCAGCGACACTTTTTGGAGATTTTTTTCTGGACCAGAAGATACCAGAGGGGTGCCCGAGGGGGGCACAACCCACCTGGGCGCGCCTGGTGGCCCAGGTGCGCCCTGGTGGGTTGTTCGCACCTCGGTGGCCTCCCGCACCACATCTTTGCTCTATAAATACCCTAAAAATCCAAAAGCCGTAGGGGAGTCGGCGAAACACAATTCCAGCTGCCGCAAGTTCCAGAAACCATAGATCCAATCTAGACACCATAACAGAGGGGTTCATCATCCTCATTTGTGCCTCTCCGATGATGAGTGAGTAGTTCATTGTAGACCTTCGGGTTCGTAGTTAGTAGCTAGATGGCTTCCTCTCTCTCTTTCGATTCTCAATACAATGGTCTATCGGATATCTATTTCATGTAACTCTTTTTGTGGTGTGTTTGTTGGGATCCGATGAAGTTTGAGTTTATGATCAGATCTATTTTATCCATAAAAGTTATTTGACTTTTGATCTCTTATATGCATGATTGCATATAGCCTCGTATTTCTTCTTCAAATCTTTGGTTTATTTAGGCCATGGGAAGAGGTGCTTTGTGATGGGTTCGATCTTATGGTGCTCAATCCCAGTGACAGAAGGGGACATGACACATATGTATATTGCTATTAAGGATAACAAGATGGGGTCTATTCCTACATGAATAGATCTTGTCTACATCATGTCATCGTTCTTACTGCATTACTCCATTTCTCCATAAATTAATACACTAGATGCATGCTAGATAGCGGTCGATGTGTGGAGTAATAGTAGTAGATGCAGGCATGAGTCGATCTACTAGTCTTGGACATGATTCCTATATAATGATCATTACCTGGATATCGTCATAATTATTCAAAGTTCTATCAATTGCCCAACAGTAGTTTGTTTTCCCACCGTATGCTATTTTTTCGAGAGAAGCCACTAGTGAAGTCTACGGCCCCCGGGTCTATTCTTTATCATATTTGCCTTTGAGATCTATTTTTGTTTACTTTTATTTTCAGTTCTATTAATCCAAAACCCCAAAAATACCTTTCTGAATTTTTTATTAATTATTTTATTTTGCTTTTCCGCGAGATCTATTTATCCAATATACTGCAAATTTATCTATCTTTTTACCGGGGGGGGGGACTGACAACCCCTCTTACACGTCGGGTTGCAAGTATTTGTTCTTTGTGTGCAGGTACCATTTACATAGTGTTGCGTGATTCTCCTATTTGTTCCATAACCTTGGTCTCATCACTGAGGGAAATACTGAAAGGATCGAGAAGAGGTGTCTAGAGGAGGGAGGGGGGTGATTAGACACTAAGTAAGAAAAGTTGCAGTTTTTAATTTCTTTATGTTGAAGTGGAGTTTTGGCGCAAGTTTAACAATCACAATACATGTTAAGCAAGCATGCAAAGAGTATATGAGCAGCGGAAAGTAAAGAATGCAACTGGCAAGAACGTAAAGGGATGGGATTGGAGTGTGCAAACGCAATTTGGAGACACGGAGATTTTTGAACCGTGGTTCCGATAGGTGGTGCTATCGTACATCCATGTTGATGGAGACTTGAACCCACGAAGGGTAACGGCTGCACGAGTCCACAGAGGGCTCCACCCACAAAGGGTCCACGAAGAAGCAACCTTGTCTATCCCACCATGGCCGTCACTCACGAAGGACTTGCCTCACTAGGGGTATATGTTCACGAAGTAGGCGATCTCCTTGCCCATACAAACTCCTTGGTTCAACTCCACAATATTGTCGGAGGCTCCCAAGTGACACCTAGACAATCTAGGAGACACCACTCTCTAAGAAGTAATAAATGGTGTGTTGATGATGAACTCCTTGCTCTTGTGCTTCAAATAATAGTCTCCCCAACACTCAACTCTCTCTCACCGGATTTGGATTTGGTGGAAAGAAGATTTGAGTGGAAAGCAACTTGGGGAAGGCTAGAGATCAATATTCATATGGTAGGATTGGAATATCTTGACCTCAACACAAGTGTAGGTGGTTCTCTCTCAGAAAATGTAAGTTGGAAGTGTAGGCATGTTCTCATATCTCTCTCCACGAATGAAGAGTGGGTGGAGGGGTATATATAGCCTCCACACAAAATCTAACCATTACACACAACTTACCAATCTCGATGGGACCGAATCCTGAAACTCGGTCAGACCGATTTAGCAAATAATGTGACCGTTAGGCATTTTGGTGGGACCGACATGTCAACTCGGTGGGACCGATATGGTTAGGGTTAGGGCATAATGTAATCTCGGTGAGACCGATTACACAAAATCAGTGGGACCGATTTTGGTAATAAGCTAACCAAAGAGTTGGTCAGGCAAACTCGGTGGGACCGATTCGCTCATCTCGGTTAGAACGAAATGTTACGAAGAGGAACAGAGAGTTTGCATTGTAATCTTGGTAGGACCGATTACTCAAACTCGGTGGGACCGATTTTGGTAATAAGCTAAACAGAGATATTACAATCCCATCTCAGTGAGACCGAGATCCCTATCGGTGAGACCGAAAAGACTAGGGTTTGTGGCAGTGGCTATGACATCTAAACTCGGTGGCGCCGGATAGAAAGAATCGGTGGGGCCGAGTTTGACTTTTGGTTTAGGTCATATGTGGATGTGAGAAGGTAGTTGAGGGCATTGGAGCATATCACTAAGCATTTTGAGCAAGAGCCTCATTAAGCAACACCTCATCCCTCCTTGATAGTATTGGCTTTTCCTATAGACTCAATGTGATCTTGGATCACTAAAATAGAAAATGTAGAGTCTTGTGCTTTGAGCTTGAGCCAATCCTTTTGTCCTTAGCATCTTGAAGGGGTTCCACATCCTGTAGTCCATGCCACTCCATTGTTGAACTTATCTGAAACATACTAGGTAAATGTATTAGTCCAACAAGAGATATGTTGACATAAATTACCAAAATCACCTAGGGAGCACTGGTGCTTTCAATCTCCCCCTTTTTGGTAATTGATGACAACATACATCAAAGGTTTAGATAAAGATATATAGAGAATAAGTAAAGCTTTGGAAAGACATGTAACGTGCATAGGCTCCCCCGACATGTATGCAATCATGTAAATATGGAATATAGGAGCATGTGAATGCATAAGCATGACAGAGAAAGCAATGTGTTACATGTATCTTGGCTATATGCATCAGAGCAAAAGATGTGAATATGGGAAATGTACCTTCATGCTCATGAGTCCTTCTTGCAAACAGTATGTACATCAGCAAGAAATCCTCATACACATGATTGTGATGCATATACTTACCTTGTGGTCTTGAGTTGGCTTAGGATGGAATGAACATGTCAAAACAAGGCTAGATAACACAGATGCACCTACTAGCCAGAGCAAACAAAAGAAACCACAAGAGTACCAAGACTGGGATGACATGTAGAGAGTGAGTACTGAGTACTCCATTTGATATAGACATGTCCCCAAAGGTAAAGATGTACAATGAATTTAATTATTTCCTTCCCTTAGATGTCTTGCTCCCCCTGAATCTAACATGGGATACTGGGAGAAGATAGGGAATCAGAAAATCAGAGCTCAAATAAAATAAAATGCAGACAAATAAATATGAACATGTGTTTCCCCTCTTAAAGACATGTGACTTCTCTCCTCTTGAACACCAAGCATCTAGGGTCCTTGAAGATTACTCTCTCCCCTTGAGTATTCTCTCCCCCTATAGACATGATTAAGCTTTGATGTGATCTCTCTCTCCCCCTTTGACATCAATTTACAAGAAGGGTCCTTCTGGAATTTTGTTACAAATGGGTTTGGTCCTTGAGACACAAAACAAAGTAGTAAGTTAAATGTGATGATGGTAGAGGACAAGATTAATTGAGTGGAGCTGGAACAAAAGAACACAGGAACAAGTAGCAAGCTGTTTTTCCTGTTGTGAAATCGGCGGCACCGAGTTGTATGCTTCGGTTGCACCGAAAGGATTCGGTTGGAACGAAATAACAGGCCGGTGTGACCGAGTCCATCAGAGAGAAAACACTTGTCACCTAAGCTCACTAGACATGTAAGATCTCACAAGGATTTGCAAGGAATTGGATGCAGGGTATGCTCAACAAAAGAAATAAAGAAATCTAGATGAAGTTTTTTTTGAAAGGGGAAACAAATATGCATGAAACAAATGCAAGAGCATAGAAAAGAACATGAGAGAACTTCATTTAGAATTGGTCGGCAACAAAGTAACCTATGTTAGAGTATATTGACATAGGAGTCAAGTGAGATCACTTGATCATAGGTCATACTCATCGTTTAAGCTCAAAATGGGGTTACCATTTTTCGTTTAAGCATTTTGATGTATTCACATCTTGTTGAGTTGCTTTGACTCATGACTTGGAGTAAAGCTTCTCTAATATGGAATAACATACCTTGGGTGGTGGTGTTGATCATGATCATGTAGTTGAACATGTGTGGATTTCTCAAGGTTGATGAAGCTCATCAAGAGTTGGGAGCACCACTTAGAGTTTGAGTCCATCTACCTACATGGATTAGTTTTTGCAAGGAAGAGCACTTGTATATCCAAAATGACAATCATAAAGTTCAAAAGTAGAATTTGTCAAAGGATATTTTGAAGGGTTTCGTGTTTCCTTGTCTTCAACCACCATTGTGTAGAGACTTGGGGATGTAGAGATTGCTCAAGATGTGAGTGAGTTGCAATCTCACAGATTTCGATTCATCCAAGTACCTACAAGGGTTAGATAACATGCAAGGGTGCAAATATATCCAAGACATAAGGTTATCATCCTAAGAGAAATATCAAGGATTTGTCATATGCTCATGTCTTGCATGTATCCAAATGGAGTTCCTACTCCAAGTTTGAAGGATCAATGATGCTCAATTTATCTCCCAATCTGCAAAACACTTTCTCATCAAGTGGTTTGGTGAATATATCCGCTAATTGTTTGTCGGTGCGAACATGCTTAAGATTAATGTCTCCCTTAGCAACATGATCTCGAATGAAATGATGATGAACTTCAATATGCTTAGTTCGAGAGTGTTGCACAGGATTGTGAGCAATCTTGATAGCACTTTCATTGTCACAAAGTAATGGAACATGTTTCACATATATCCCATAATCCTTAAGAGTTTGGGTCATCCGAAATAATTGAGCACAACATGAACCAACGGCAATGTATTCCGCTTCGGCGGTGGATAAGGATACCGAGTTTTGTTTCTTGGAAGACCAAGACACAAGATATCTACCAAGAAATTGACAAGTACCCGAAGTGCACTTTCTATTAACCTTGTCACCGGCATAGTCCGAGTCGGAGTAGTCAACAAGATTGAAAGATGCCCTCTTTGGATACCAAATGCCAACATTTTGTGTATGAATTAAGTATCTCACTATCCTTTTCACAGCCTTAAGATGACATTCTTTAGGAGCCGCTTGATATCGAGCACACATGCACACACTTAGCATAATATCGGGTCGTGAAGCACATAGATATAACAATGAACCAATCATAGAGCAATAAACCTTTTGATCAACCGGTTCACCATCTTTGGTCAAGTCAAGATGTCCACTAGTAGGCATGGGTGTAGTCATACCTTTGCATTCTTGCATATTGAACTTATTGAATAGGTCCTTGGTGTACTTCGTTTGAGAGACAAAAGTACCTTCCTTAGTTTGCTTGATTTGCAAACCGAGAAAGAATTTGAGTTCACTCATCATCGACATATCAAGCTTCTCCGACATTAGCTTTCCAAACTTTTCACTAAAGTGCGGGTTAGTCGAACCAAATATAACATCATCAACATAGATTTGGCACACAAATAGTTCTCAATTAACCCTTTTAGTAAAAAAGAGTAGAATCAATTTTCCTAATTTCAAACCCTTTTTCAAGAAGGAACTTGGTTAAGCATTTATACCAAGCTCTAGGAGCTTGTTTACGATCGTAAAGAGCTTTGTGAAGTTTGTAAACATGATTAGGTTTCTTAGGATTGACAAAGCCGGGAGGTTGCTTAACATAAACTTCCTCCTCTATTTCACCATTCGGAAAAGCAATTTTAATGTCCATTTGGTACAAGGTGATATCATGGTGATTAGCATAGGCAAGTAAGATGCGAATGGACTCAAGTCTAGCAACATGAGCATATGTCTCACCATAGTCCATACCTTTGACTTGAGTGTAGCCTTGGGAAACGAGACGTGCTTTGCTGTGAACTACTTGTCCATCTTCATCTTGCTTGTTGCGAAACACCCATTTGGTACCGATGATGTTGTGATTGTTGTCGGGCTTCTCAACCAACGTCCAAACTTGGTTACTCTCAAAGTTGTATAGCTCTTCATGCATGGCGTTTATCCAATCCGGATCTTCCAAAGCTTCTTCAACCTTCATAGGCTTAATTCTAGAGATGAATGAATAGTGTTCACAAGAGTTAGATAAATGAGTTTTAGAGCGAGTAATTCTCCCGGTTTGGATATCATTGTAGATTTTCTCGACGAGATGGTCTCTGGCAACTCTTGCTCGAACTCGTGAAAGCTTTTGCTTGGATCTTGATGGAACATCTTCTTCATCTTATTCTTCTTCTTGGCCTTCTTCATTGTTGTTAACGTTGTCGTTCTCTTGTCATGGTGGAGAAGGAGGTTGTTGATGTTCATCTTGGTGTACTTCCTCGTTTTCTTCATCTTGGTGTGTCCCACTTGTGGATGCTTCCGGATCAACTCTAGGTTCACCTTGTCGTGAGATAGAAGCTTCCACTTGGACGGACAAGGTACTCTCCTTCACCTCCGTTGGACGAATCTTGCCAATAGACAAGTATTGAATTGCTTCTGAAGGGTCTTTGTCTCCTACATCAATTGGCAATTTCTCTACTTGCGAGTCGTTAGATTCATCAAACTTCACATCCACCGTCTCTTCAACCTTTCGAGTGAAATTATTGTAGACACGGTAAGTGTGAGATTTTGAGCCATAACCAAGTAGGAAACCTTCATGAGATTTAGGAGCAAATTTAGAATGATGATGCTTATAAAGAATGTAGCACTTTGAGCCGAATACTCGAAAGTATCCAACTTGGGGTTTGTTACCGGTGAGGAGCTTGTATGCCGTATTGCCAAGTAGCTTGTGAAGATACAAGCGATTTGTTGCATGACAAGCTGTCTCAACCGCTTCTGCCCAAAAGTGTTGTGGCGTCTTGTACTCATCAAGCATCATTCTTGCCATTTCGATGAGTGTCCGGTTCTTCTTCTCAACAACTCCATTTTGTTGAGGTGTGTACGTAGCCAAGAACTCATGTGAAATCCCTTCTTCGTCAAGAAAGGTGCCCACATTTGCGTTCTTGAACTCCGTTCCGTTGTCACGCCGAACCTTCTTGATCTTCACTTCAGATTGATTTTGGGCCTTCCTAGCAAAGTTTTTGAAGATCTTTTGGACCTGCGATTTATCATCGAGAAAGAACACCCACGTAAATCTTGAAAAATCATTAAATATAACTAGACCAGAATAATTTCTACCAAGAATTTTATAGGCGTTGGGACCAAAGAGATCCATATGAAGTAGCTCAAGTGGCCTCCTTGTGGTCATGATGTTCTTCACGGGATGCCTTCCTCCAACCTGTTTACCTGCTTGACAAGCACTGCAAAGTCTATCCTTATCAAATATGACATTGTTAACGCCAAGGATATGATTTCCTTTAATAAGTTTGTCAAGGTTTCGCATGCCCACATGACCTAATCGTCTATGCCATAACCAACCTTTAGAGGATTTAGCAATGAAGCAAGTTCTAGGTTGAGCCTTTTTAGTGAAATCAACAATGTAAAGATCACCTCTACGAATGCTGGTAAAGACCATTTTATTATTATCTCTCTGAAACACTTGGCAATCTACTTCAGTAAATAGGACACTGAAACCGAAATCCGCAAGTCTAGATAGTGAAAGTAAATTGTATCCAAGATATTCAACGAGCATGACATTTTGTATGGAGCTATCATGTGAGATGCCCACCTTACCGAGGCCAACCAACTTACCCTTTGAGTTATCACCAAAGGTGACATACTTTCGAGGGCCGTCGTTTCCAGCCAGCTCATGAAACATATGTTTATCTCCGATCATGTGATCGGTACATCCACTATCAAGAACCCATTCCTTTCCTCCTGCCATATATCCCCGAAGATTTGCCATAAGACCAAAGTGTCTCATTGCATCATCAAGATCAAAGTCACTATCATCATCCTCTTCATAGTATCCATGTTCAACATCATCGTGTGGTGGATCAATTCCTAGAGAGGGTGATTTGTTAGAGTGAGTTTGATAATGATCTTTTCTATGAAATCTAGTAGCTCCGGAAATGATATCGCTAATGATTCCAACATTTCCTTTGGCACGCATAAGATTTGTAAGCTCAAATAGACAATCACCAAATATAGGATCATTGTAATTCATCTTACTCAAGGCAATAGACTTATGGAGAATTTCATCTAGATTTTTCAAGCAATAATTTGGAAATCATTCCTCAAGAAATTTCCATATGGTGTAGGCACAATTAAGAGTAGGTAAGCAACCTATCAAGTTTCTAGGCAACCCTCTAGTGATAAGATCAATAGTTCTAAGATTGCGAACCATGTCAATTGACTCATCAAGAGTAGGATGCATAGGATCAACATGAGGTGCACAAGGGCTAGAAATGTACTTGTTTAAATGATATTCATTGAAAATCACAAGCATCTCATTTTTTCACTCATGAAAGTACTCTCCGTCAAGTATGGCCACTCTATGTCTAAGACTCCCCAAAGTAGACTCATCCATCTTCCTCCAATGGTGTTTAAAACAAACCAATAGAGACCAAGGCTCTGAGACCAATTGAAAGGATCGAGAAGAGGTGTCTAGAGGGGGGGGGGGTGATTAGACACTAAGCAAGAAAAGTTGCAGTTTTTAATTTCTTTAAGTTGAAGTGGAGTTTTGGCACAAGTTTAACAATCACTATACATATCAAGAAAGCATGCAAAGAGTATATGGTCAGCGGAAAGTAAAGCATGCAAGTTGCAAGAATGTAAAGGGATGGGATTGCAGTGTGCAAATGCAATTTGGAGACACGAAGATTTTTGAGCCGTGGTTCCGATAGGTGGTGCTATTGTACATCCACGTTGATGGAGACTTCAACCCACGAAGGGTAACGGCTGCGTGAGTCCATGGAGGGCTCCACCCACGAAGGGTCCACGAAGAAGCAACCTTGTCTATCCCACCATGGCCGTCACCCACGAAGGACTTGCCTCACTAGGGGTAGATCTTCACGAAGTAGGTGATATCCTTGCCCGTACAAACTCCTTGGTTCAACTCCACAATCTTGTCGGAGGCTCCCAAGTGACACCTAGCCAATCTAGGAGACACCACACTCCAAGAAGTAACAAATGGAATGCTGATGATTAACATCTTGCTCTTGTGCTTCAAATGATAGTCTCCCCAACACTCAACTCTCTCTCACATGATTTGGATTTGGTGGAAAGAAGATTTGGGTGGAAAGCAACTTGGGGAAGGCTAGAGATCAAGATTCATATGGTAGGATTGGAATATCTTGTCCTCAACACAAGTGTAGGTGGTTCTCTCTCAGAAAATGTAAGTTGGAAGTGTAGGCATGTTCTCATGGCTCTCTCCACGAATGAAGAGTGGGTGGAGGGGTATATATAGCCTCCACACAAACTCTAACCGTTACACACAACTTACCAATCTCGGCGGGACCGAATCCTGAAACTCGGTCAGACCGATTTAACAAATAATGTGACCGTTAGGCATTTCGGTGGGACTGACATGTCAACTCGGTGGGACCGATATGGTTAGGTTTAGGGCATAACATAATCTCGGTGAGACCGATTACACAAACTCGGTGGGACCGATTTTGGTAATAAGCTAACTAGAGAGTTAGTTAGGCAAACTCGGTTGGACCGATTCGCTCATCTCGGTTATACCAAAATGTTACGAAGAGGAACAGAGAGTTTGCATTGTAATCTCGGTAGGACCGATTACTCAAACTCGATGGGACCGATTACTCAAACTCGATGGGACCGATTTTGGTAATAAGCTAAACAGAGAGATTACAATCCCATCTCGGTGAGACCGAGATCCCTATTGGTGAGACCGAAAAGACTAGGGTTTGTGGCAGTGGCTATGACTTCTGAACTCGGTGGCGCCGGATAGAAAGAATCGGTGGGGCCGAGTTTGACTTTTGGTTTAGGTCATATGTGGATGTGAGAAGGTAGTTGAGGGCATTGGAGCATATCACTAAGCATTTTGAGCAAGAGCCTTATTAAGCAACACCTCATCCCTCCTTGATAGTATTGGCTTTTCATATAGACTCAATGTGATCTTGGTTCACTAAAATGGAAAATGTAGAGTCTTGTGCTTTGAGCTTGAGCCAATCCTTTTGTCCTTAGCGTCTTGATGGGGTTCCACATCCTCTAGTCCATGCCACTCCATTGTTGAACTTATCTGAAACATACTAGGTAAAGGTATTAGTCCAACAAGATATTTGTTGACTTAAATTACCAAAATCACCCAGGGAGCACTTGTGCTTTCAAATACCGGCCGTAGTTGTGCTGCATCATCCCTTCCTCTTTGGGGAAATACTGATGTAGTTCAAGCCGCATCAAAAGGAATTTGTGGCGCCGTTGCCGGGGAGACATCATCAACATCTATCAGGTTCCTAATCACAAATCTCATATCCTTGCAATTTATATTATTTGCCATTTGCCTCTCATTTTCATCTCCCCCACTTCACAATAATTTGCCGTTTTATTTTCCCTCTTTTTCGTCCGCCATTTTCTCGTCAGATCTGTTTTTCTGTGCAATATTGTTTGCGTAGTCACGATGAATCAAGATAACACCAAGTTGTGTGACTTTTCCAATGCCAATAATAATGTTTTATTAGCACTCCGATTGCTCCTCCCACCACTAGTGCGGAATCTTGTGGTATTAATGCCGCTTTGTTGAATCTTGTTATCAAAGATCAATTTTCCGGTACTCCTAATGAGGATGCCACGTCCTATCTTAACACATTTGTAGAATTATGTGATATGCGAAAGCAAAAGGATATGGACAATGATATTTTGAAGTTTAAATTATTCCCGTTTTCTTTGCGAGATCGTGCAAAAATTTGGTTTTCTTCTTTGCCTCACAATAGTTTCGATTCTTGAGATAAGTGCAAAGATGCTCTAATTACTAAGTATTTTCCGCCTGCAAAAATTATTCCCCTTAGGGCACAAAGCATGAATTTTAAGAAACTTGAGCGTGAACATGTTGCGCAATCTTGGGAAAGAATGAGATTGATGCTAAGAAATTGTCCTACTCATGGTTTAAATCTTTGGATGATCATACAAAAAATTTATGCAGGATTGAATTTTGTCTCTAGAAATCTTTTAGATTCCGTCGCGGGTGGTACTTTTATGGAAATTACTTTGGGTGAAGCTACTAAATTTCTTGATAATATTATGGCAAATTGTTCACAATGGCATATGGAAAGAGCTCCTACTAGTAAAAAGGTTAATTCGGTTGAAGAATTTTTTTTGGGTGAATAAGTTGATGATCTTATGAAGTCAGTTTCTAATAAAAGTGCTCCTATTGATCTTAATGATGTGCCTTTGTCTACTTTGATTGATCCGTAGATGTGAATTTTGTCTCACAAAACAATTTTAATAACAATGCTTATAGAGGTAATTTTAATCCTAGGCCTTTTCCTAGAAATTCCTCTGATAATTATGGTAATTCCTATGGTAATCCTTCTTATAATAATAATAGTAACACCTATGATCTTGAGAATAATATTAAAGAATTTATCAATGCTCAAAAGAATTATAATAATACGATAGAAGAAAACTTGAATAAGATTGATGATATGTCTAGAAGCATTGATATAATTTTTCATGATGTAGAAAATCTCACGTTGAATTTTTTTGTTCCTAAGGTTGAGGAATCAATTAAAGCTTTATATGTTTCTATGGATGGAAGTAAGAAAAGAACCACTATGCTTAGAGCTAAAAGAGAATTTTTAGAAAGAGCGTTTTCTAGCGATTGCTTTCATAAAAATGATGAAGATCTTAAAGTAATTGGTGTTTCTTTTATTGATTCTTTGTTTAGTAAAATTAAGATTGATGATAAAGGGACTGAAGAAGAGTCAACTTTAGCTAGAAGGCGTCCTGATAATTTGGAGGGTGAAGATCTTGATAGAAAAATTGATAAAAAGTGGGTTTGGAGAGGTCAAAACTTTAATTAGTGATGTGCACACTCTTTTGGATTACATAGAATCTAATTATGATATCTGTTCTTTGATTGATAGTATTTATTTTTTGCAATCCATGATAAATTCACCTCATGCTTATGAACAAAACAAAGCTTTTACTAAACATATCATTGATGCCATGATGAAAGCTTTGGAGGAAAAGTTGTAATTGGAAATCTCAATTCCTAGAAAATTACATGATGAATGGGAACCTACTATCAAAGTCAAGATTAAAAATTATGAGTGTTTTGCTTTACGTGATTCGGGTGCTAGTGTGTCTACAACTCCGAAATCTTTATGTGATGTGCTTGGTCTTACCGATATTGAAGAGTGTTCTTCAAATTTGCACTTGATGGATTCTACTATTAAAAAGCCTATGGGAAGAATTAATGATGTTCTTATTCTTGGAAATAGGAATTATGTGCCCATAGATTTTATTGTTCTTGATATTGATTGCAATCCGTCTTGTCCCATGGTACTTGGTAGACCGTTTTTACGTACTATTGGTGCCATGATTGATATGAAAGAAGGCAATATTAAATTTCAATTTCCTTTAAGAAACGGGATGGAACACTTCCCTAGAAGAAGAACTAAGCCACCATATGACTCAATCATGAGGGCATCTTGTGGATCTAGAAATAAATATTACAATACTTAGACCTTTGCATTATGCCTATCTAGGGGCATAAAACAATATCGCTTGTTGGGAGGCAAACCAATGAATAAAATTTATTTTTGTCTTTTTATTTCTGTTCTTGAGTGTTTGAAAAATTATGCTACTGTTATGATTGTGTTTTTTATGTTTTAATTAGTGTTTGTTCCAAGCAAAGCCTTTGGGATCATGTTGGGTGATAGTTGCTTTAATCTTGTTGAAAATAGAAGCTTTGTGCGCCAGTAACAGAATTTTCTAAAATCCCAGAAGTGCGATAAAATTCTGAATTTGTACATAAGATTTATATACAAATTGCACACATTTTCCTAATGTTTCAGACTTTTTGGAGTTACAGAAGTATTCAAAGTTTTTAGATTTCTACAGACTGTTCTGTTTTTGATAGATTCTGTTTTCTTTGCATTGTGTGCTTATTTTGATGAATTTATGGTTTGTATTTGAGGGTATAAGCCAAGGTAAAGTTGGAATACATTAGATATAATGCAAATATAAAATATGAATGGGTTTGCAAAAATACTTAGTGTAATTAATTGCTTTGTTACACTAATGGATCTCATGAAGGTTTTGTTGAGTTTTGTGTGATTGAAGTTTTCAAGTATTGGGTGAGATCACGATGGATGAGGGAATAAGGAGTAAGAAGAGCCTAAGCTTGGGGATGCCCCTTGGCACCCCAAGTTATTATATAAAGAGGAAAAGGCAACTAATCTTGGGGATGCCCCGAGTGGCATCCCCTCTTTCTTCGAACGACCACCGGTATTTTACTTGGAGCTATATTTTTATTCTTCACATATCATGAGTTTTGCTTGGAACATCTTGTATTATATGAGTCTTTGCTTGTTTTGTTTTTGTTTATGTCATCTATCCTTGCTGAATACGCCTATTTGAGAGAGCCAAAATTATGCTATGATTTGTTAGAATTGCTCTATGTGCTTCACCTAAGTTTTTTTGAGCTATGGAATTGCTCTAGTGCTTCACTTATATCTTTTTGCGCACAGTGTGCTTTAATATTTTTGAAGAAATGCTCTCATGCTTCACTTAGATTCATTTGAGGGTTAGTAATATTTTTTAAGAAATTCTCTCATGCTTCACTTAAATTATTTTGAGAGAAGAAAATTTTTATGCTCATGTCTTCACTTAGATTTGTTTGAGGTTTCAAAAGCAACATATGAAACTAGTCCCAAAGTGATAGATATTCAAGAGGGATATAATAAAAACTTTCATGAAGATCATTGGACAAAATAAACTTGATTCTTTGTAATAGTTTTGCGATATGATGATATAATATGTGAGTCGTGTTAATGAGTAATTGTGCTTTAGTAAGAATATTGGTGTTAAGATTTGTGATTCCCTATGCAAGCACAAAAGTCAATAGTTATGCAATGAAATTACATCCTACTTGTGGTGCATTATTTAGTGTTGGTTATACTTAATGCTCGCTTATGTGATTTTCTTGTTTCTTGGTTGGATGCTTCTCAATATTTTGCTAGCCTTCAGTTGTACTAAGTGGGAATACTACTTGTGCATCCAAAATCCTTAAACCTAGTTTTGCCATATGAGTCCACTATACCTACCTATATGCGGTATTCCAGTGCCGTTCTAAGAAAATTTGTATGTGCCATCTCTAATCTTAAAAATAAATTTCCTTTTTGTGTGCTCATACGATTCATGAAACGGTAGGGGGTGGCTAATATTTTTCCATGCTAGATGTGTTACTTTCAAGATGAGTGTTTATTCACTTGTAATTGCACGAAAGTATGGCAAAGGTATTAGGGATGCCCAGTAGCGAAATGAAAAATGAATTTATTTTATGTTGTCAAATAATAAATTCCTTGGAAAGTGTTGGTATGGACAGCACCCATGGATTCGGTTAGCCGTGGAATGTGAACGTATGGTGGAAAAAGGAATAAACTTTATTTTTTGTTTGGGAACCGCCTATGATATATCTAGCATGGACAGTATTGGGAACTACTCGATCGTTTTCATTGACAGGAAAGGCATGCCACCCAAAATGTTTTATCTCTATATTTTTCTGCTTTGAGCACTGGCACCTCTCACTAGTAGAAAAGGGGCCAATGGTCCAGGCCGGTCCAGCCCATTAGTCCCGGTTCAACCCAGAACCGGGACCAATGGGGGCATTGGACCCGGTTCGTGAGCCCCGGGGGCCGGCCGGGCCACGTGGGCCATTGGTCCCGGTTCGTCTAGACCTTTTGGTCCCGGTTGGAGGGACGAACCGGGACCAATGGTCCTCGCTCCTGGCCCACCACCATTGGTCCCGGTTGGTGGCATGAACCGGGACCAAAGGCTGCCCTTTAGTCCCGGTTCATGCCACCAACCGGGACTAAAGGGTTGGTCCTCGTTGCGGTCTGAGTTTAGTCCCACCTCGCCAACCGAAGGGGAAGAAGACCGGTTTATAAAACCCTCCCTCTCTGCCTTGTTGAGCTCCTCTCAAAATGAAAATAGATGCCCCTATAGAGGGAATTTAACCTAAATTCATACTGAATTTCTCTGAACTTAGTAGAAATTTATTATGAATTTAGGTTGAATTTTCTCTATAAGCGCATCTATTTATTTCTGAGTAGTTTTTTATATAGTTTTTTTTTCTTTTCTGCTATATTTATTTTTTTATTTTTATTTCTAAGTTGTAATAAGTCATTAAAAATAAGCATCTATGCTCATTTTTTAGTAAAGTTAATCACAACTATTTTTTCTTCCATTTATTTCTGAATTGTAATAAGTCATTAAAAATAAGCATCTATGCTGATTTTTTTAGTAAAGTTAATCACAACTATGTTTGCTTCTATTTATTTTTGAGTAGTTTTTTATATAGTTTTTTTTCTTTTCTGCTATATTTTTTTTTTCTTTTTATTTCTGAGTTGTAATAAGTCATTAAAAATAAAAAAGATTTTAGTAAAGTTAATCACAACTATTTTTTCTTCTATTTATTTCTGAGTAGTTTTTTATATAGTTTCTTTTTCTGCTATATTTATTTTTTCTATTTATTTCTGAGTTGTAATATGTCATTAAAAATAAAAAAGAGGCGTAATGCTAGTTAATTCGCTTCAAGCCTTTCGGAATAGTGTAAACTGCACTGCAGATAGCTCCATGCAGTCTACCCTATTCCTCAAGGCTTGAAGCGAACCAACGTGCAGGTGAGCATTGAGCCTCTTCTTCATCGTCTCTGCACTCAGGGCTTATAAACAGCTGCGAGTGCCTCTCGCTTGGCGAGGTGGGACTAAAAAAATAGCTGCAGAAAACAGCTGCATAAAATAAATAAGTAAAGAAAAAAGTGCCTCCTACTGGGCCCCCACGGCCTGGATACGACTAGAAACCCACCATGGGCCAGGATCCAGGCCCGCAGGTGGCCCAGTAGGACATCAGGCAAAGCAGTAGTCTGTTGGCCCGTAAGCCTGTAGTGGAGAGGAGCTCGAGAGGGGAGTGGCAGTGGGGCTTATAAACCACTGCGCGCCCTCTCAGCTAGTGAGGTGGGACTAAACTTTCGTGCCGCACCGTGCCAGCACACGGCCATTGGTCCCGGTTCGTGGCTCCAACCGGGACCAATGCCCACTCTTTAGTCCCGGTTGGTGGCACCAACCGGGACCAAAGCCCTCTGCTTCCCTCCCTTTGGGCTGCTGAAAAGCGGCCTTTGGTCCCGGTTGGAGCAACCAACCGGGACTACAGGGTGCATTGGTCCCGGTTGGAGCCACGAACC
>NC_041389.1:682737979-682763411 GCF_002162155.2 Triticum dicoccoides | reverse complement strand
TGTGTTTGATTTTTTTGTTAGATTAGATGTGTAGTAATTTAGATATGTAGTTCATAGTATGTTAATTTAGATTGTGTAATTAATTTGTTCATATTGTGTTAGATATTTTTTTTGTTAATTGATTTTTTTGTGTAATTAATTTGTTCATAGTACTATATTATTTAGATTTTTTTGGTAATATAATTAGTTAGAAAAATATGAGTTAGTTAGAAAAATACTACTTACTATATATAGAAGTAGTTTGTAGTAAGTGCTACTTTATTTATTTATAGTAAGTGCTACTTTATTTATTTATAGTAAGTACTACTTTATTTATTTATAGTAAGTGCTTAGTAGTTGACCTAGATAGTTGATTTAATTAATAAAACTACTTTATTTAACTATATATAGAAGAAGTTCCCGCATCGACATCGGCGATGCCTATCCCGCATCCTCGTCGTCGTCGACTCGACGGTGGAGGCGTGCTTGATCAGGGTCATGTTCGAGACTGGGCTCCGCCGGGCTGGTATTGGGAGGTGCTATCTTTCGGGGGACATAGGTTGGTGAGGAGGCAGCCCGTTGTTGACCCGATCCTTGTTTGGTGGCGGTCGCGTGGGCCAGTGACGGTGCTGAGGCTTCCGGACACCGCTGAGGTGGTACGTCACTGTGTCAGCGAGGAGGACGAGCACGTCCGTCGCTACATGGTTGCATTGCAGGGCAGGTTCGACAATACCTGGCAGGTTCTTCAGGGATCTCACTGGAGCTATGATCCTGTGATGGTTCCTTATCTTTGGGTGTCCACCGCACGCGTCGATACCCGTCGGGCGCTACGGTTCTAGTTGTATTAGTGATAATATTCGACGATGTACGGACACCAAGAGATGATGTACTTTTGCTTAAAATTATTGAATGCATGCTAATTTGAATCCTACTTTATTTTATGATTTGGTTTTGCTTATTTTATGATTTGGTTTTGCTTATTGAATGCTCATATTGGATAAGTTCTCCTTCATTCCCGTGTGCTAAACAATTTGGTATAATAATGCACTCAGGAATGAAAGGAGGAGCTACGTACATCGATCACCGATAGTCAACCCGTGATTAATAATAATGATCTAGTTTAATATTTGAATTATGAACATAGGCCGAAAATGTCGTACTCATCGGACGACGAAAACCGCCCGGGGGAGTGCGACTGGTGCCACGACGACCGAGGTATCTGCAACAGGTTCATTGAGCTGGACGAAGATCGGCGCTTCAGCATTAAGCTCGAGGAGACCTGCGATGTTCATACGGTACGCAACAACGACAATAGTTTTATTTCGTAATTAAGCACGACTTCAACTATTTTAACGTGTATTTTTCATCTTTTCCAATTCGACTAGCTTATCCCATGCTTTGCAAGACGCTATGTCTTGGAGAGGATGGGTTTTGGAGACCATGAAAGTTTCGAAACCAAAAAAATTATCCTAAGTACCCATCATGGTGTGGAGTTTCAAGTAAAGTTGTACAATGCTCAACGTGTAACCCATTTTGGTTGGAAAAATTGGGAATCACTTTGCAAGATGTATGGTCTTGATGAGGGTATGCTTGTCACCATGGATCTTGGTGATCCTACAATCGAGCAAGAGAGACCTTCGATTTGGGTCCTTGTGGATACACCTCCAATTCTTCCCCCATGTGAGCTTAACATAGTTATTAAGTAATTTATATTGTTTATTTCAAAATAGTTCACAACTTATCTCCATTGACAGCTTATTTTCATTCTTCAAAGAATGTGCGGAAGATGGTAGACAAAACCTACTACACCGAACGCTCCGAATTAACTTATCAGGAGAAAAATCATCTGGTCGCATTTTGTACTGATCTTGAGAATTAGAATATCTACAATCAAACTCCTCAACATTATGGTCAATACGTGCCACTAGTGCACGTGTTGAACTATGGTAACTACCATGGAGATACCCTGGTGAGATTATTTTTTACTATTACAACATCCGTGCATATTTTTGCACACTTCTAAAGCTAGTGCATCATTTCTAACTACGAAGTTATTACTATGTTTTTCAACAGATAATCCCGAATGCTTGTGTGCCTCATCTGATGTATACGCATGGTAGCCTTCATGTTTTGAACATACAACCAGGTCGTCCTACGAATCTCAACTGTCCATACCGGGTTTCTAAAAGAAGTGGAGACATAGCAATCAAAGAGTGGAAAAAATGTATGGACAGTCGTAAGGAGCTTCTTGGAAGCAAAAAGCAGCGAAGGTCAAGAATTGGAGACAGGATGATCGCCATTCTTCATAATGGAGAGTCAGGGTCTATATTGTTTTATGCTATTTTATTTAAGGGTGTTTAGGTCCTACCTGATACTGATGATTATGTGCTAAGAGCAATTACGTAGGGTTGGGTTTGATGACTATGCGGATGATAAACGTATGACTTATTATTAATAACGAGTAGAAGTTGTATGATGATGCATGATTAGTAGGACTTGTTATTATATATGATGATGTATGATGCGAGCATGCATGAGCATGTTATATCAGCGGGTGAAATGAACATAGCAGCATCGTTGATAAACCAAGGACGAAGATATAAGAGAGGACACTTCTCTCTATTAGCTAGCTCATAACAACCTAAAAATAACCCCCAAAACCCCTAAAGTAGCCACTTTGTAGAAAAATGGACTTTTGGTCCCGGTTGGTGCCACCAACCGGGACCAAAGGCCCCCCCTGACTAGGCTCGGCGGACCGGCCACGTGGAGGCACATCTGTCCCGGTTCGTGTTTGAACCAGGACTAATGGGTGTAGGTATTAGTAACGACCCATTAGTCCTGGTTCATGAACCGGGACTAAAGGCCCTTACGAACCGGGTCTAATAGGTGTTTTTCTACTAGTGTCTACAAATCCCCACTTCCCTATGCGAAGGGCCTTTATATTTACTTTCTGCAATTTTTTTTCATTGAGTCTCCATCTTCTCTTATAAAGCACCAATTATGCGGCATTATGATTGTACTTTAGCATTGGGTGTAGCTAATATGCGAGTGTGTTTCATGAATGGATCAATGATTGAGCATAGTGGGCTAGGTATAACTTGCTTTGGTATTGATATTTTAAAAGACATGGTTGCCTGTTAGTATGCTTGAGTATTGAAATCTTGATGTCAAAACTAGACTATTGCTTTGAATTGTATAAAAGTCCAAATGTCCATGCTACAAAAGAATAGAATATGTGATGAACATGTTAGTTAGCATTTTATCATTTACCTACCCAAGGACGAGGATGAAATAAGCTTGGGGATGCTGATACGTCTCCAACGTATCTATAATTTTTATTGTTCCATGTTGTTATATTATCAATCTTGGATGTTTTACAATCATCTTATAGACACTTTATATCATTTTTTGGGACTAGCCTATTGACATAGCGCCCAGTGCCACTTGCTATTTTTTACTTGTTTTATACTTCGCAGAAAATCAATACCAAAGGAGTCCAAATGCAGCCAAACATTTTGGAGATTTTTTCTAGACCGGAAGACACAAGATGGGATGAAGAAGTAACAGAGGGGTGCCCCGAGGGGGCCACAACCCACTTGGCCATGCCTGGCAGCCCAGGCGTGCCCTGGTGGGTTGTGCCCACCTTAGTGGCCTCCAGCACCACCTCTTTGCTCTATAAATACCCCGAAAATCCAAAACCCCTAGGGGAGTCGATGAAACACAATTCCAGCTGCCTCAAGTTCCAGAAACCACAGATCCAATCTAGATACCATCACAGAGGGGTTAATCATCCTCATTGGTGCCTCTCCGTTGATGCATGAGTGGTTCATTTTAGACCTTCAGGTCTGAAGTTAGTAGCTAGATGGCTTCCTCTCTCTCTTTTGATTCTCAATACAATGGTCTCCTAGAGATCTATTTGATGTAACTCTTTTGCGGTGTGTTTGTTGGGATCCGATGAATTTTGAGTTTATGATCAGATCTATTTTATCCATGAAAGTTATTTGAGTTTTGATCTCTTATATGAATGATTGCTTATAGCCTCATATTTCTTCTTCGAATCTTTGGTTTAGTTAGGCCAACTAGATTGATTTTTCTTGCCATGGGAAGAGGTGATTTCCGATGGGTTCGATCTTACGGTGCTCAATCCTAGTGACAGAAGGGGACATGACATGTATGTATCGTTTCTATTAAGGATAAGAAGATGGGGTCTATTCTTACAAGAATAGATCTTGTCTACATCATCTCATCGTTCTTATTGCATTACTCGGTTTCTCCATGAACTTAATACACTAGATGCATGGTGGATAGCAGTCGATGTGTGGAGTAATAGTAGTAGATGTAGGCAGGAGTCGGTCTACTAATCTTGGACATGATGCTTATATAATGGTCAATGTCTGGATATCACCATAATTATTTGAAGTTCTATCAATTGCCCAACTGTAATTTGTTTACCCACCATATGCTATTTTTGTCGAGAGAAGCCACTAGTGAAATCTACGGCCCCGGGGTCTATTCTTTATCATATTTTCCTTTGAAATCTATTTTTATTTACTTTTATTTTCAGATCTATTAATCCAAAAACCCAAAAATACTTTGCTGAATTTTTTGTTAATTATTTTATTTCGCGTTTCCGCGAGATCTATTTATCCAATCTACTACAAATTTATCTATCTTTTTACCCGAGATGGATTGACAACCCCTCTTACACGTTGGGTTGCAAGTATTTGTTCTTTGTGTGCAGGTACCATTTACATAGTGCTGCGTGGTTCTCCTAGTGGTTCGATAACCTTGATCTCATCACTGACGAAATACCTATCATAGCTGTGTTGCATCATCCCTTCCTCTTTGGGGAAATACTGATTTAGTTCAAGCCGTATCAAGGAGCAACCAGAGTGCGAATAAACTCATTATTATTGGTATTGGAAAAATCGCACAACTTGGTGTTTTCTTGAGTCATCGTGACTACGCAAACAAGATTGCACACAAAAACAGATATGCCAAGAAAGCGGCGAACGAAAAAAAGGGCGAAAAAAGGGAAAATTTTTGTGAAGTGGGGGAGATGAAATCTAGAGGCAAATGGCAAATAATATAAATTGCAATGGCGCCAGAAATTCATTTTTATGTCGCTTGAACTACATAAGTATTTCCCCAAAGAGGAAGGGATGATGCAACACTACTATGGTAGGTATTTCCCTCAGTGATGAGACCAAGGTTATTGAACCAGCAGGAGAACCAAGCAACACTATGTAAACGGTACCTGCACACAAAGAACAAATACTTGCAACCCGATGCGTAAGAGGGGTTGCCAATCCCTCCCAGGTAATAGATAGATTGGTTTCTAGTAGATTGGATAAATAGATCTCGCAATAAAACAAAATAAAATAAAGAAAGAAAAAGTGCAGAAAGGTATTCTTGAGTTTTTTGGAATAATAGATCTGAAAATAACAGCAAACAAAAATAGATCTCAAGGCAAATATGATAATGAATAGACCCGGGGTCGTAGATTCCACTAGTGTCTTCTCTCGAGAAATATAGCATACGGTGGGTAAACAAATTACTCTTGGGAAATTGATAGAACTTCAAATAGGTGTGACGATATCCAGGCAGTGATCATGATATAGGCATCACGTCCAAGATAAGTAGACCGTCTCCTGCCTACATCTACTACTACTACTCCACACATCGACCGCTATCCAGCATGCATCTAGTGTATTAAGTTCATGGAGAAACGGAGTAATGCAATAAGAACGATGACATGATGTAGACAAGATCTGTTCATGTATCAATACGTGTCGTGCTGCCCCTTCTATCACTGGGAAAGAACACCGTGCAACCAAACCCATCACAAAGCACCTCTTCCCATGGCAAAAAAAATCGATCTAGTCGGCCTAACTAAACCAAAGATTCGAAGAAGAAATATGAGGCTATAAGTAATCATGCATATAAGAGATCAAAAGAAGACTCAAATAACTTTCATGGATAAAATAGATCTGATCATAAACTCAAAGTTCATCGGATCCCAACAAACACACCACAAAAAGAGTTACATCGAATAGATCTCCAAGAGACCATTGTATTGAGAATCAAAAGAAAGAGAGGAAGCCATGTAGCTACTAACTACGAACCCGAAGGTCTACAATGAACTACCCACGCATCATCGTAGAGGCACCAATGAGGATGATGAACACCTCCGTGATGGTGTCTAGATTGGATGTGGTGGTTCTGGAACTTGCGGTGACTGGAATTGTGTTTCGTCGACTCCCCCAGGGTTTTTGGATTTTTGGGGTATTAATAGAGCAAAGAGGTGGTCCAGGAGGCGGCTGAGGAGGGCATAACCCACTAGGGCGCGCCTAGGTCCCGAGGAGCGCCCAGGTGAGTTGTGCTCCCCTCGGAGCTCCCCTTTGGTACTTCTTTAGCCCAACATGTGTCTTTTGGTCCAGAAAAAATCTCCAAAAAGTTTCGCTGCGTTTGGACTCCGTTTGGTATTGATTTTCTGTGAAGTAAAAAACAAGCAAAAAATAGCAACTGCACTGGGCACTATGTCAATAGGTTAGTCCCCAAAAATGATGTAAAGTTTCTATAAAATGATTGTAAAACATTCGAGAATGATAATATAATAGCATGGAACAATAAAAAATTATAGATACATTGGAGACGTATTAGCTGACGCAACAGAGATCGATATTGTGGACTTGCGCTGGGCTCCATCTCGGGGTGGATTGGAGTCGGCAGACGCGGAGGAGATTGATCTGGTGGACTCGCGCTGCACTCTGTTTTGAGGTGGGGTGGAGTCGGCTGACGCAACAGACTTGGAGGAGGAGTCGGTGCCCTTGGCGCCGAGTTTGAAAAGATGATGCATTCCTTTCTCCATATAATGAGACCACGTATGGCTTCTCCCAGTGTGTGCTCCTCTTGACCTCCAGGAAAGTCAAACTCTAATGAGTCATATCCTGACATAACTTCATCCACCCCAACACGAGCATAGCCAGCTGGAATCGGATTACCATGGATGGTTGCTTCAGATGCATTCGATAAAGCAAAGCCGACTGCCACTTTCATGGATAAGTTGTCGTCTCTTTGATATCATCCACGGGGCATTGATACATCTCCAATGTATCTATAACTTTTGATGTATTCATGCCATGTTTATAATATTTTTACATGCTTTTGGTATGATTTGGTTAGAACTAACCCGAATTGGCGCTGTTTTCAGCAGAACTACCGTGTTGTTGTTTTTGTGCAGAAATAAAAGTTCTCGGAATGCGCTGAAAATCAACAGAGATTTTTTTTGGAAAATATAAAAAATACTGGAACAAAAAGTTATCAGAGAGGAGCCCGTGGGGCCCACGAGGGTGGAGGGCGCCCCCACCCCCCTAGGCCGTGCACCTGTGCCTCGTGGACTCCCCATGTTTCCTCCTTACTTGTTCTCGATGCCAAACCCTCCTATAAATACCCAAACCCCCAGAAAATAACCTAGATCAGGAGTTTTTCCGCCGCAAGCCTTTATAGGCACCAAAAACCTCTCGAGAGCCCATTCTGGCACCCTGCCGTAGGGGGAATTCATCACCGGTGGCCTTCTTCATCATCTCGGGGCTCTCCATGATGAGGAGGGAGTAGTTCACCCTCGAGGCTAAGGGAATGTACCAGTAGCTATGTGTTTGATCTCTCTCTCTCTCATGTTCCTTGTTTGGTACGATCTTGTTGTACCGCAAGCTTTGCTATTATAGTTGGATCTTATGATGTTTCTCCCCCTCTACCTCTTGTAATGGATTGATTTTTCCCTTTGAAGTTATCTTATCGAATTGAGTCTTTAAGGATTTTACAACAGTTGATATATGTCTTGCATGTGCTTATCTATGGTGACAATGGGATAATCACATGATCCACTTGATGTATGTTTTGGTGACCAACTTGCGGGTTCTGTGACCTTGTGAACCTATGCATAGGGGTTGGCACAAATTTTCTTCTTGACTCTCCGGTATAAACTTTGGGGCACTCTTTGAGGTTCTTTGTGTTGGTCGAATAGATGAATCTGAGATTGTGTGATGCATAGCGTATAATCATACCCGCAAATACTTGAGGTGACATTAGAGTATCTAGGTGACATTAGGGTTTTGGTTGATGTGTGTCTTAAGGTGTTATTTTACTACAAACTCTAGGGTTGTTTGTGACACTTATAGGAATAGCCCAATGGATTGATCAGAAAGAATAACTTTGAGGTGGTTTCGTACCCTACAATAATCTCTTTGGTTGTTCTCCGCTATTAGTGACTTTGTAGTGACTCTTTGTTGCATGTTGAGGGATAAGTATATGATCCAGTTATGTTATTATTGTTGAGAGAACTTGCACTAGTGAAAGTATGGACCCTAGGCCTTGTTTCCTAGCATTGCAATAACGTTTGTGCTCACTTTTGTGTTTAGTTACCTTGCTGTTTTATAATTTTAGATTACAAAAATCTATATCTACCATCCATATTGCACTTGTATCACCATCTCTTCGCCGAACTAGTGCACCTATACAATTTACCATTGTATTGGGTGTGTTGGGGACAGGGCTCGGGAGGCACTCGTATGGTGGCATGCAGATCTTTGTGAAGACAAGAGGCATTCTAAGACAGAGGAGGAACAGAAGGCAACAAAACCACGGCGAGATCCTTGCCAAAGAAGCACACAAGACCTCCGGCAACATCCTTGCCGGGGACGACTACGACGCCGCGGCAAGACTCTTGCCGGGGCCCCGGTAAGGCCCTTGCCGAGGACATCCGTGACATCTATGTCAGGCCTACGCCAGCCACAACACCGCCCCCGTTCCCTATGCAGCTGCCAGCCCACCAGTTGGGAAAGCACATGCGTGTTAATGAAGGGGCTTACGGACCAATTCGGCGCATGCCTACATGGTGGCATGCAAATCTTCATGAAGGCCACACCACCGCGCCACCTCAGCTACCTGCTAGCCCCTGTGGTGCCACCTCAGTTGCCTGCCAGCCCCTGTGGGGCCACCTTAGCTGCCTGCTAGTCTACATGGCGTCACACGCCTCGTGGGCTCGGGCACGTGTCGAAGCAGGGAAGAGCAGCAGCGGATGGGATGTGGGTTCGTATTTAATGCACCTTGTCCCATACGGCTATCGATAGACTTAAACACAGTACCCGGATGCCACCTCCTGGTACCACTATGGCGATCCCCTTGCTTATAAAATGAGGCCCAAGGCGTCCAGGAGAAGGATTCGGATCATTGGACAAGTTACGCCCATTGTAGCTAGCTCCAGAACAAGAACACTCAACAGAGATCTTAGGCAGGAGTAGGATATTATGCAAGTCGCGGCCCGAACATGGGTAAATGTCCTATGTCCACTGAATTGGCCTCCGATCCTGCTCTCCTCTCAACCCCGTGCCCTGCAACCATAGTAGGGATCTCATTTTGGTCCCATAGGTGTCGTTTCCACCGACATCTTTGGCGCGCCAGGTAGGGGGTGCTGCTTGTTGAGAGAATCTGGTTCGGGAGTTGTTTCGGTAGTCTTTCGTTGCCATGGCTCCCAAGAAGAAGACGATGACGGTGATCTGCTCGTCCGGAGCCGGACCGTCTGCTCTAGTGCGGGCGGGGAGCGGGCCCGTCATGGAAAGGACCCGGGGCGCGGCCCGTGAACACCTGCATCGCTCTGGCAGCCAGGCCCTGGCGAGCGGCGCTACTCGTGAACAGAGCGACGGGCCACGCATCGCCAGATCCAGAGATGGAATCATAGCCCCTACAGGCGGCGCAGGGCCTTCCACAGCTAACGCTGTACCACCAGTTGGTGGCATGGCAAGCTCCAAGATGCCCACGCCGGCGCCCACTGCGCGCTCCTCTCAAGTTGCGCGTGGTGAGCAACGTCCCCACATCAAGGACCCTGGGCGCCGCCATGTTAAATGCCCCGTGCACCATTCGCGGGACGAAGAAGGCCAGCACGTACGCCGGAGCGCTGGCGGGAATGGCGCACAGCCACAGGATCGTGATAGAGCTCCCTCTGACGTGGTCAGAGGTTTGAGCGCGTCACGGTCCATGCAGATTTCGCCACCACCCACGCCAACAAAAGCATTGGCGCGAGCAGAACCACTCCTTGATTTCCCTCCTGTTGCGGATAAGCTTGATGAGTGGAGAGCCACCGTCCGGAGCCTCGTCGGCATCGCCAATAGGGACGAGCAGCGGCCAACGGCGCCCGTGGATTGGCGCTCCATAGAGCTACCACATCCTAGCAGGGCAGGGGCTGGGGAAGATGCTGCCACGGTGCACTCTCCTCCCCCACACCAGCCATCACGAGCGCCGGACCGTCGTGATGACGCTCGGTATGACATGTTGGTAGCGACGTCCGACCCATTGACCCGCCGCGATCAAGGCCAGGTTCTTCAGGAACAGGTTCATGAAGATGCTCGAACCACTATCGAGTGTCGACGCGATGCGCGCCACCAATTCGACAGGCGGGCGGGGCCTGCTGTGGACCACCCGACTCCGGGGGGCTACGGTGGCCTACGTTATCAGGTGGGTTGTCCAGCCTTTACACGTGAGCTCCGGCAGTTCCAGTGGCCCTCCCACCGCACGTTCAAGCCTGACGTCGGCGATAAGTACAACGGCAAGACCCACCCATCGAAATTCCTCAGCATCTACACCATCGCGACACAGGCTGCTGGGGCATGCGACGACAAGGTGCTCGCAAATTATTTCCCGTTGGCACTTAAGCCCAACGTCATGTCGTGGTTGATGCACCTGCCGGCGGATTCCATTTCTTCTTGGTCAGACCTGTGCCATGAGTTTGTTGGCGCCTTTACAGGAGGCCATCAAGCTCATGGCCAGGCGAGTGATTTGCATATCATTCCCCAGAAGGAAGGAGAAAGCCTGCGCAAGTACATCCAGAGGTTCAGCCGGGTGCAATACAACATCCCAGACGTTCATCCTGCCGCCATGGTTAGTGCATTTCACCAGAATGTGCGCAACCGCAAGATTTATGAAGAGCTGGCAATTAACAAGGTCAGGGACGTGGCCGAACTCTACGTTCTAGCCGACAGGTGTGCCCGGGCTGAGGAAGGGCGGAAGTACCCCGACGAGGACGCCGGCGCGGAAACTGACTCCATAGATGACACTGCCGCCCCGACAAAGAAGGTGCACCATTGCAACAGGAAGTGCAAGGGTCATACAGTGCTTGCCGTCGAGGGGTCCGACGACACCGGTGCAGCCAAGAAGGCCAAGGCGAGCGAACCCGCAAGGAGGTTATCGGGTGTGCTGCTTGTCGGGCCTTGGCACATACCGACAAGCCGGGGGGCTCCGACAAGCAGTACTGTAAGATCCACCGCGCCAAAGGCCACGACCTCCAGAACTGCCGGCAAGTCGAGCTGCTTGCTGAAAAGCAAAAAGTTGAGTATGAGCGGCAGGACAAGGAGAAGGGGAAAGATGGTGCCGGAGGGCCCGCCAAGAAGTGTGGCGACTAAGGAGGCCGCCGCGGCAAGGATAACCAACAAGAGAGGCCCGCCAGGGGCCGTGACAAGAAATAGGAAGATGATGATCATGACGAGGACGATGAGTCCAGCGACCATCAATTTCTGAAACCCATGGAGGCCATGTGCATTGACGGTGGAGCCTTGTTGCACACCTCTCACCGTCAAATCAAGCAATGGGCGCGAGAGATTGCAGTGACAAAGCCATCGGTTGATGCCCGGAAGCCACTGAAGTGGTCCGGCACGCCTATCATTTTCGACGCTGAGGACCACCCTGATCGCACAACGGCGGTCAGGTGCTTGCCGTTGTTGGTTTCACCGAAAATATGCAACCTCAAGGTGACGAAGATGCTGGTCGATGGCGGGGCCGACCTGAACCTAATCTCGCCAGTCGTGATCAGGAGGCTGCAGATTCCTGATGGGGACCTCGAGGAAACAGGCATGTTTCAAGGGGTCAACCCGGGAAGGAGTCAGCCAAAGGGAAAAAGTCACGCTGCCCGTGAGCTGAATTACCGGACGTAGAGGATTGTCTTCAACATAGCTGAGATCCCCTTGCCCTACAATGGGATCCATGGCCGCCCGATGCTAGCCAAGTTCATGGCGGCATCACATTATGCCTATAACACACTGAAGATGCCCGGGCCGATGACCATCATCACCGTCCCCTTCGACAAGAAAGACACACTGATCTGCGCTAATCAGCTCTATCGGCAAGCAATTGCAGCGGCTGCCGTCAAGGCACTCGCTCCTGCCGATGGAGCTCCGGGGGGCAAGATAACCGGTAAGACCTCTCGCGCCCACCCCGGTAAGCACACCTCTTTGGAGTGCTTTGCTCCCGCGGAGGACGTGCCAGAGAGCTCCACCGGTAAGAGCAAGAGGTCTAGAGCTACACCACCAGAAACCAAGAAAGTGCCCGTCAAGGAGGACGGCACGGGAGGGGCTTTCACCATAAGCTCCTCCCTTGATAGCAAATAGGAAGGCGAGCTGGTCGCTTTCCTGCAGGAGAATGTAGATGTGTTTGCATGGCAAGCCTACGACATCCCCGGCGTTCCCAGGGAAGTGATTGAGCACCATCTTGCTGTCTGTCCTCATGCGCGGCCCGTCAAGCAGAAGGTCAGGAAGCAAACTCTAGAAAGGCAAGAATTCATCACGGAAGAGATTAGAAAGCTAGAAGCAGCAGGCTTGGTGAGGGGGGTACTCCACCCTACGTGGTTGGCCAATCTGGTAGTGGTGCGCAAGGCAAATGGGAAGTGGAGGTTGTGTATTGATTACACAGATATCAATAAGGCATGTCCAAAAGACCCTTTCCCATTGCCGCACATCGATCAGATTGTTGACTCCACGGTCGGGTGTGACCTGTTGTCCTTCCTTGATGCCTACTCCGGATATCATCAGATCTTCATGTCAATAGAAGATGAAGAGAAGATGGCATTCATTACCCCATGTGGTATGTACTGTTTTTTGCGGATGCCTTTCGGGTTGAAGAGTGCTGGCTCGACCTTTGCAAGAGTGGTCCAAATTGGTTTTGAGCCCCAGCTCCATAGAAATATGGAGGCCTATATGGATGATATAGTGGTCAAAACCAAGGACAAGGCAACATTGGTGCAGGATTTGGAGTAAACATTCACAAATCTGCGCAAAATTAATCTCAAGTTGAACCCTGAGAAGTGTGTCTTTGGTGTGCCTTCCGGCAAGCTTCTCGGGTTCTTCGTGTCATAGCGCAGAATAGAGGCAAATCCTGACAAGATCAAGGCCATCGAGCAGATTGAGGGACCTAAGCAGATCAAGGATGTACGTCGGCTCACTAGATGCGTTGCCGCCATGAGAAGATTTATATCCAAGTCCACTGAGCATGCCCTTTCCTTGTTCAAAATCTTGAAGAAGGCAGGCCCAATGGAGTAGACCACGGAAGCCGAAACAGCGGTGCAAGATTTGAAGAGGTACCTCTCCTCTACGCCCATACTAGACTTGCCTAGGCCACAAGAGGCATTGCTGTTGTATCTAGCGGCGACGAATCAGGTAGTTAGCGCCGTGGTGGTGGCGCAGAGGGAGGTTGATGAGGAGACAGAAGTAACAGCGGACCTGGTAGATGTCGGGCCAGGGCTCCCCCCGGTAGGGCTTGATCCCGGCAAGGTGAGGCCCCCGACATTGTCTGATGCCAGCGAGACAGGACACACACAACTAGGTGAAGTGGTGCAGAAGAAAAAGATGATGCAGCACCCAGTCTACTTTGTCAGTTCCCTCTTGCAGGGAGCTAGGCCAAGGTATTCTGGTGTGCAGAAATTGCTCTTCGGCCTCCTTATGGCCTCAAGGAAGCCGCGTCATTACTTCCAAGCACGAGATCATAGTTGTCACCCGCCTCCCGTTGCAACAGATATTGCATAACCCAGATGCAACAGGGAGGATTGTGGAGTGGGACTTGGAGCTGTCAAGTTTCGGTCTAAGGTTTGAAAGTACCTCGACGATTCAGAGCAGAGTCTTGGCGGAGTTCATAGCAGAGTGGACCTCTACACCCGACGAAGAGGTCCAGGAGACTACTCTCCCCCGCAAGGAATCAAGCCGCAGCTGGGTCATCATGTACTTTGATGGGGCCCTTTCGCTGTAAGGCGCCGGTGCTGGTGTGCTGCTTGCCGCGCCCACCGGAGAGCACCTCAAGTATGTCATAAAGATGCACTTTCCTAGGGAGATGTCGACAAACAACACTACCGAGTATGAGGGATTGCTTGCCGGTCTTAGGATCGCGGCAGACCTCGGAGTCAGACAGCTCATTGTCAGAGGTGATTCATAGCTCATCGTCAGACAAGTCAATAAGGATTATCATAGCCCATTGATGGAGGCCTACATGGATGAGGTGAGGAAGATGGAGGAGCGCTTTGATGGTGTACAGGTAGAACACGTTCCTCGAGTGGAGAATGAGATCGCCGACTACCTGTCGAAGCGCGCCGCCCTCAAACTACCCGTGGAACCAGGTACCTTTGTGCTTCGGCTGACTCAACCATCCGTAGAATCATCACATGGCAGAATAAGCGTAGGAAATCAGGCCCCGGCAAGTACTTTCCTGCCGAGCTCCCTGGATCTGCCGGCAAGGGTGCTTCCCGAAACATTGAGCCTACTGTGGGGCCACCGACTGCGGCAGGGCGTCAAGCCCTGGCCGTGGCGACGGCGGACCCCATGGCAGCGGAGATGCCTTTAGTCATTGTCGTCGAGCCTCAGGCTCCGGCATGGGCACAAAATACCATCCGATTCCTCGAGACAAGGGAACTTCCCGGGGAGCAAGAAGAAGCGGAGAAAGTGGCCCGTCGGTCTGCCATGTATCAGTTCATTGACGATGTTCTGTACAGAAAAAGGCCAAAAGGCGTCAAGCTAAAATGTATACCCCGGGAGGAAGGACTGGAGTTGTTGGCGGAGATACATGTGGGCATATGTGGCTTCCACATAGGGTCGAGGGCCCTTGCCGGCAAGGCTTTGTGGCAGGGTTTATTTTGGCCCACTGCCCTGTAGGATGCGACGACACTAGTAACCAAGTGTGAGGCCTGCCAGTTTCATTCGAAGAAGCTTCATCAACTAGCTCAAGCCCTTCAAACCATCCCTCTCTCCTGGCCCTTCTCGGTCTGGGGGTCGACATATTGGGCCCCTTCCCCCGTGCCATCGGGGGTTTTGAGTACTTGTATGTTGGAATCAACAAGTTCACAAAGTGGCCTGAGGTAGAAGCAGTGAGGAAGGTGATAGCGCAGTCAGCCATCACGTTCTTCAAGGGGCTGGTCTGCCGTTTCGGTGTACCCAACAGGGTCATCACAGACAACGCCACCCAGTTCACAAGCCACGCCTTCATGCAGTACATTGAGGATCTTGGCAGCAAGGTCTGTTTTGATTCCGTGGCACACCCACGAAGCAATGGCCAAGCAGAGAGAGCCAATGCTGAAGTTCCGTCAGGCTTACGAACGAAGACTTTTGACAGGCTGCGCAATAGTGGAAGGCGCTGGATTGAGGAGTTGCCGACGGTTCTTTGGTCGATCAGAACAACGCCAAATCGAGCCACCGACCAGACACCCTTTGCCCTGGTCTACAGGGCAGAGGCAATTCTCCCCACGGAACTCAAACACAGGTCATCTCGAGTGCTTGCTTATGATGAGCTTGAGCAAGAGCGATTGCGGCAAGATGATGCAACACTCCTTGAGGAAGATCGTCTTCTAGCGGCTGTGAGAGCCGCACGCTACCAGCAAGCCTTGCGCCGCTACCATAGCCCCAAGGTGCATGCCCGAAGCTTTGAGGAAGGCGACCTTGTTCTTCGGCACGTTCAGTCGGCCAAGAATTCCAACAAGTTGACGCCAAAGTGGGAAGGCCCTTATCGGGTAACACGAGTCACCAGGCCTGACACAGTCCGCCTGGAGACCGAAGATGCCATTCCAGTGAACAACTCCTGGAACATTGAGCATCTTCGTAAGTTTTACCCATAAGGTGCGGCTTCCCCCCCCCCTGCAGGCCACCTTTTGTACAATCCTTGCCGGCAAGGCATGTAACCCTTTGTACAAAGACAGGCGCAGACCCTGAGCATAAATAAACGAAGTGCTAGCGCCCTAAGTTATAGCATGCATACTAGGTTGAGTCTCCTCCTCGGTTAGGGTTGATAGTGCTTAGCAGCGACTAACCCCTAGCTTAGAGGTCGATTTTACGTCTCTTTGTTCCTCTCCGTCCTTTTTTGGTTCGCGGGATACCTAAGCATATCCGCTCAGCCATATGGATAAGAAGAGGACAAGCTGGCGCTCCAACCCCAGCAAGCTAAGGTTGCCAGGGGGCTGAGGAAACGAGGGTCCGACCCCGGCAGGCCAACACTACCGGGGGGGGCGCAAATCCATATAAGTTTTCATCCCCTATCCTGCGCTCCTGTATGAAACTAGGGGCGTATGAAGCCTCGCCTTGATTCTAGGCTACCGTGCTCCTTTTTTCCTATACCAAAGAGTTTCTTGGGCCTGAACCTGGTTGTAGCTGCGACAGCAAATAAACGGGCATAGGGCCAAACTCTGTTTCATCACTGCCTCCGCCAAAAATGGGAGTGCAATCGAACGAAGCAGGGGAGTGGCAAGCCTGTTGCCGGGAAAGTTTGTTTATACAGAAAATAACAAGGACTCGTTCCTTGGTGTGGGCATGGCACACACACACACAAAGGACCCGGCAAGCACCCCTTTTTCATTAATACGCTCCATACAAGTAGAAATCATACGGAATGTATACATGAGCAAGGGGATTACAGGTTTTAGATCTAATTAAGGCCCGCGGGCTTACAAGCTAAAAAAGAGATAAGGTGCCCACAATCCCTTTCTTGTCCCTCTCCTCAGGAAATACGACAAGAAGAAGAAAAGGGCAAAAGAAGCACCTAGGCAAGGTACGAGCAGCAGAGGGAGCCAAGAGAACATGCCGGCGGTCGCCTAGGAGAGGGTTGGCGGTGATGGCGCCGGAGGAAGAGATGGAAGACAAGGCGGCGGTCCGTCAATACGCTATGAAGGCGTCGGTGCCATCGTACTCCGACTTGACGGCCCACCAACCGCCTTCTTTGATTCTCCGGCATCCCCACGCCAGCCACCCAAGGAGGCAACCCCGAGAAGTTCAAGGAGCCAGCGACACGGATGATGGGGTCGCCGGTGTCTCCCCGAAGCGGCGCGCACGATGCCTAATCAGACCCGTCATCCTGTCGGCCGCTACCCACGTCGTCGCTGCCGCTGTCCTCCTCGTCACTCTCGCTCGAGGAAGAATCTTCATCATCGGAGGAGCTCTCCATGCAGCACTTTAGACGAGTGCCAAAGTCTCCAAAAACCTTGATGAAGAGCAGGCCGTTCTCCATCAACTTGAAGAAGAGAACGAGCCCCGGAGTCAGACTGTGGATGCGAGCAAAGGTCTTCCACCCGCGGCGAAGATACATAACGTGAGGGGCTGGGAAGTTGACATTGGCCCATGTGCTGCTGTTCCCACCACCCCTCATGTGCACTCAGCGCCTGCGACGGGTCCAAATCCATGGCCCGATCAAACGGGGTCGGGAGACGGAGACGATGGCGCACCGGCTGGCGCAGCCTGCCGAAGAACTCGTAAGGGTTGTCCCCGACGTGGCCCTCCACGAGGGGAGTGGCTGCTGGTGGAGGCGAGGCTGATGCACCGCCCCATCCTCCTCTTCCCCGATGAAAGGTCGAGAAGAGGTGTCTAGAGGGGGGGTGATTAGACACTAAGTACCAAAAATTTGCAGTTTTTAATTTCTCTAAGTTTAAGTGGAGTTTTAACACAAGTTTAACAATCACAATACATATCAAGCAAGCATGCAAAGAGTATATGAGCAGCAGAAATTAAAGCATGCAACTTGTAAGAATGTAAAGGGATGGGATTGGAGAAATCAAACACAATTTGGAGACACGGAGATTTTTGAGCCGTGGTTCCGACAGGTGGTGCTATCGTACATCCACGTTGATGGAGACTTCAACCCATGAAGGGTAACGGCTGCGCGAGTCCACGGAGGGCTCCACCCAAGAAGGGTCCACGAAGAAGCAACCTTGTCTATCCCACCATGGTCGTCGCCCATGAAGGACTTGCCTCACTAGCAGTAGATCTTCACGAAGTAGGCGATCTCCTTGCCCTTACAAACTCCTTGGTTCAACTCCACAATCTTATCGAAGGCTCCCAAGTGACACCTAGCCGATCTAGGAGACACCACTCTCCAAGAAGTAAGAAATGGTGTGTTGATGATGAACTCCTTGCTCTTGTGCTTCAAATGATAGTCTCCCAACACTCAACTCTCCCTCACAGGATTTCGATTTGGTGGAAAGAAGATTTGAGTGGAAAGCAACTTGGGGAAGGCTAGAATCAAGATTCATATGGTAGGAATGGAATATCTTGGTCTCAACACATGAGTAGGTGGTTCTCTCTCAGAAAATGTAAGTTGGAAGTGTAGGTTTGTTCTGATGGCTCTGTCCATGAATGAAGAGGAGGTGGAGGGGTATATATAGTCTCCATACAAAATCTAACCATTACACACAACTTGCCAATCTCGGTGGGACCGAATAGAGAAACTCGGTCGGACCAATTCAGCAAATCTAGTGACCATTTGGATTTTCGATGGGACCGACATGCAACTCGGTAGGACCGATGTGGTTAGGGTTAGGGCATAACATAATCTCGGTGAGATCGATTACATAAACTCGGTGGGACCGATTTTGGTAGTAAGCTAACCAGAGAGTTGGTCAGGTAAACTCGGTGGGACCGGTTTGCTCATTTCGGTGAGACCGAAATGTTATGAAAGGGAAACAGAGAGTTTACATTGTAATCTCGGTAGGACCGATTACTCAAACTCAGTGGAACTGATTTTGGTAATGGACATACAATGAGAGATTGCAATCCCATCTCGGTGAGACCGAGATCCCTATCAGTGAGACCGATTTGCCTAGGGTTTGTGGCAGTGGCTATGACATCTGAACTCGGTGGCGCCGGATAGAAGGAATCGGTGGGGCCGAGTTTGACTTTTGGTTTAGGTCATATGTGGATGTGAGAAAGTAGTTGAGGATTTTTGAGCATATCACTAAGCACTTTGAAGCAAGAACCTCATGAAGAAACACCTCATCCCTCCTTGATAGTATTGGCTTTTCCTATAGACTCAATGTGATCTTGGATCACTAAAATAAAAAATGTAGAGTCTTGAGCTTGAAGCTTGAGCCAATCCTTTGTCCTTAGCACCTTGAACGGGTTCCACATCCTTTAGTCCATGCCACTTTATTGTTGAACTTATCTGAAATATACTAGGTAAAAGTGTTAGTCCAACAAGAGATATGTTGACATTAAGTACCAAAATCACCCAGGGAGCACTTGTGCTTTCAATCTCCCCCTTTTTGGTAATTGATGACAACATACATCAAAGCTTTAGATAGAGGATATATAGTGAATAACAAGTAAAGCTTTGGAAAGACATGTAACATGCATGGGCTCCCCCTACATGTATGCAATCATGTGAATATGGAATATAGAAGCATGTGAATGCATAATCATGATAGAGTAGGTAATGTGTTACATGTATCTTGGCTATATGCATCAGAGCAAAGAATTGTGGGAAATGTACCTTCACTGCAAAAAAAGACACATTCGTGACATTTTGGGCCGAACGAATTTTTTTCTGTCATACATATGACATTTATATGACGATAATTGTGACAAAACCCGGTATCATCATAGATGTGGTGGGCTCCTACTTCTATGACAAAAAATCATGACAGAAAATGGGCTTTTTGTCCTGGGCGGGCCGGAGACGCAACTGCATGACATTCTTTGGGCCGTCCATGACGGAAAAAACCGTGGTAGAAGCGAGCGCGAGGAAAATTTCGGTGAGTTCCCGGTTACGGTGGGAGGTCGGGGGCCGAGCGATGCGCGTTTCTCTCGTACACATACGCGCGTGTGTGCGAGGCGTTGGCTCTAACTGAACCCGAGCGAGGCGTTGGGCTCTAACTGAACCCGAGCGATTGCACTGCAGGCTACGTGTTACTGAACCCGAGCGATCGATCGATGGCTGTTAACTGAACCCGATCGAGCGATTCCTTCGCTGCTGCTGCTAACTGGAGCCGATCGATTGGATGAACAATGAGCATTGCAGGGGGTTTGGATGAACAGTGAGCAGTGGCGTTGCCTCTGGATGAACAGGACCCCGTGGTGTGGAGGGCTGGATGAACAGTAGAGGGTGGAGGGGTCCCCATGGAGGGTTGGTTGAACAGGACCCCTTGGTCGGCTGGATGAACAGTAGACGGTGGAGGGGTGCCCGTGGAGGGGTGGTTGAATAGGACCCCGTGGTGTCGAGAGCTAGATGAACTGTAGACGGTGGAGGGGTGCCCGTGGAGGGGTTGTTGAACAGGACACCGTGGTGTGGAGGGCTGGATGAACAATAGACGATGGAGGGGTGCCCGTGGAGGGGTCGTTGAATAGTAGCCGATGGAGTAGCGCATGGTGGAGGCTGGATGAACAGGAGCCCGTGGAGGCTGGAGGAGGTCGACGGTAGCCCGTGGAGGCTGGAGGAGGTTGACGGTGGAGATGAACAGTATCCCATGGAGTCCCGTTTTGCGGTATGCCACACCCCTCCCGATGAACAGGACCCCCGTTTCAACCGTAGCGCTCCAACACAAGCCCGTTTCATCCGTTTTGTGGTACGCCACACCCGTCCTGATCAACAAGACCCCCGTTTCTACCTTAGGAGGTCTGTTTCCTCCGTTTTGCGGTACGCCACACCCCTCCCGAACAATAGGACCCCCGTTTCGACCGTAGGAGGTCCGTTTCCTCCGTTTTGCGGTACGCCATACCCCTCCCGATGAACAAGACCCCGTTCTGAACGTAGGATGTCCGTTTCCTCCGTCTGCGGTACGCCAGGCCTCGTTTCCATCGCCTGTTCCGTCCAAGCCCTCCCGATGAACACGACCATGCATTCCATTCGGACCCAGCCGGTTGGCTCCCCATGAACACGATGACGACACTGTTTCTCCGTTCCGACCCAGCCATGTACACGAGCCCTGGCCGTACGTACGTATGCGCGAGTAGGCGTTCGAGACCCTGCCCGTATGTACGTATGTGGCTGTATTTTCTTTCTTGCACCCTGGCCGCTGTACGTACGTGTACATGCTACGTGTGCGCCTCTACTACAACATATACGCGCCTCTACTACGACACGTGCGCGCCTCTACATCGACCAGTATATATGTACGTACACGTTCGCGACCAGAATGACAACGCTACGTACGCTTCGACCAGGTGGGTCCCGACTGTCAGGCACTTCCTTGCCTGCGAAGATGTAGCTGGTGGGTCCCAGCAGTCAGTGGGGCGAATCATTTTTTTTCTTTGTCCGGACGCACTTCCTTGCGTGCGAAGGTGTAGCTGGTGGGTCCCAACAGTCAGGGGGGAAACGTTTTTTCGCAAAATACGGTGGCCCGTCCGGTGGGTCCCTGCTGTCAGGTGGAGGAATAATTATTTTGCGCGTAATACGGATGCACTTCCTTGCGGCCGCCGTGGACCCAGCTGACAGCCTCTCCACGCACAGTACTCTTCCGATGGAAGTCGGTCGTTGACCACATTGACCACGCCGCGCCGAGAGCACCACAGCGGTGGACGACGGTGAGGCCTAGGAAGGGGACGACGCGGAGCCGGGGAAGACGCAGCAGTGGATGCCCACGCGAAGAGGAGTATGAGGGTTCACTGGTTCGGCTGCGGTGTGAGGCTGTCGTCACCGTAGAATAGCAGGGGGTGTGGGTGAGTAGAGGGATGGCTTGGCCAGCGGCGGGAGTATTAGGGGGCGGTGAGGCCTCCGCGGCATCACAGCCGGCCACGGGAGGCAGGAGCATGCGACACGACCGGCGCTGCTTTGGGCGGCTGGAGCACGAAGACCAGAGGTTGCAGAAGCAGTACGACCGTTGGATGGACATCATACAGTCACTGGAACTAGAATCATTCATATTGACTAAGTTGACAAAGCCCTCCGTCCCCGTAAACTTAGTAGGCCCACAAGTCAGCCTCCCACCAAGGTGAGTCCCAGCTAGCAGGGGGAGTATTCATTTTTTTGTGCGTAATAAGGAGGCATTTCCGGTGGGTCCGAGCTGACAGCGGAGGGAACGTTTTTTCGCAAAATACAGAGACCCTTCTGGTGGGTCCTAGCTATCAGGTGGAGGAATCATTATTTTGTGCATAATAAGGAGGCATTTTCCTGTATGGGCCCCTACTATCAGCCTCTTCCGATGACTGTTGACCTCGCCGCGTCGAGAGCACAAACGCGGTGGACGAGGGCGAGGCCCAGGAAGAGAACCACCCGGAGCCGGCGAAGCCACCGCAGCGGATGCCCACGCTGAGGGGAGAACGAGCGCTGACGTCGGCGGAAAATAACAGGATGTGTGGGTGGTTAGAGGGATGGCCTGGCGGCAGCACAGCCAGCCACGAGAGGAGGGAGCAGGCAGTCCCGCCGGCGCTGGTTTGGGCGGCTGGAGCAGGAAGATCAGAGATTGAAGAAGAACGGCTGCCGTTGGATGGACATCCAACAGTCACTGCTGTGTGTTGACTAAGTTGACAAAGCCTTGCGTACGCGTCAAAAAAAATTTAGGACAGCGTCATCGTCAACCTAGTAGGCCCAGAAGTCAGCCTCCAAATCTGTGGAAAATAGCATACAGCCCATTAGCCATTATTTTCAATAATTTACAGCCCATTTTCTAATTCTTAAGGATATTTGAAGCCCATATTCTTTTTATTAGCATTACAGACCATATATTCTAGGCACTGCTAAAAAATTCAACGAAATTTTGCATATTTCGGTGGGGTCCGAACTCTTTTAATCAGAAAATTTCGAGTCACGTTAAAAATAATTTTCAAAAAATTATATCAAAATAAAATTAAAAAAACAATTCTCCGCAAAAAAATGAATGAAATTTAGAATCTTAACTAGCAAGATGCACATTCATTGCACGGAACATGAAGATGCATTTGTATGAGTAGTTTATCTTGTGGGAGAAAAGATGATATTTTAATGTAATTGCCAGTCGGCTTGGTTTTTATAAGAGTATAGAGTAGAGAAATCCTGAAAAAATGATGTTTTAATGCAATTGCCGGTTGGCTTTGGTTTAAAAATTTACAGCCCATTTCTTACAACTTATAGCCCGTTCTCTAGGGAAGCCCATATTTCTTACTACTTACATCCCTCCTCGTCTTGAAAGATTTGCAGCCCAGCAGGGCTGAGAAAAGCAAGTAGGCCTCGATTTTGGTATTCTCTGAAAAAAGAACTGGGCTAGCCAATTTCAGAAGGAAAAAATATATCAACTGGGCTCGTCATGTGCTTAATAAAAGCATAAGCGTGGGCTAGACGGGCCACAGCCCCCGTACAGCGCGCAGTTGAGCTCCATCTCTGAAACTAAAAAACAACTGGGCGAGCTGCTGGGTCCCTGGTGTTATCCGCTCGTTGTGTAATTTTCTCGTTTATTGACTACATTGACAATGGCGTGGAACCTAGTTGTCAAACAATTAGGAGGAAGTATTTTTTTGGCTTGTAATAACGAGGCACCTGCTTGCAAAATGCAATGACCCTAGTGGGTCCCTACTGTCAGCCTCTCCACGTACAGTCATCTCCTGATTCCTCTTGGTTGTTGACCATGTTGACAACGCCAGAGGGCGGCGGGCACAGCGAGCTAACCAAGGCGGAGAACGACGGCAAGGCCTCGGACGGGAACGAACAGCAGCCATGGAAGATGCGGCAGTGTAGTGGCAGGTGGAGGGGAGTACGAGGGTAACAACATGGAAGTCAAGCATACAAATGGTACAAAAAGCCCAAGGATTAATTGTTCATCAAATTTTTAGACAAAACCCAGATTGAACATGACAGTAACATCTAACCCAACCACTCTTTTTTGCAGTCACGAACAAATGGATCGGTCTGATCCATAAAATCAACATCTTGTGCAAAAAAATTTATTTCAGGATGTCTACAACTTATTATAAATAGAAGCCGAGCACGTTTAGAAGCCCATTTGTCCACCTGAAACTTCTTTTTTTGCTGTTCAACATGTTCGTCCGTGAGAAATCTCTTAATGTAAAAATTAAGCCTCATGGACAATAGTAACCTCGCATTCAACAGGAAGAATGTGACAAAGCTTCTGTTTTCCTGGTTGGATGCATATCGTCCCATCGTTATTGTCCTCAAATGAATGTCATGAGAACTGAGAAAATCCTTGTGCTTATTACGCCAACGATTGGTTATATGTTTTTCTCCATGCGGTTCTGCCTAAGTAGACATGAAGATTGAAAACAGTTAAGGTCTGAAAAAAGAGTATGTCAAAAGAACGACAGTAGAATAGTTAATTCTAGTACAATATATACAAGCTTTCAATGTGCATGAAATTATCACCTCTATGTATAAATTCTCCAGAGATTGAAAGCATCGCACCAAGCCAATAATTATGTCCCGATCAAAACTATACATTCTGATATATATGATCTTGACAGAATCTAGCAGCTTTGATAGGCTATCAATGGACGAACTCTTCATTGAGCATATAACATAATATTAGTACCCAAAGTGTACTCCAAAATGATATAAAACTTATGCGCACAAATGAAAAATGCAGCATATGATTACAAATTTGTAGATGATAATATACGGTACCTGAAAAAGTGAGGAGCCAAACACCAACTCCTCATGATTGTTAAATGGGTCATGAATTACACCCAAGGTCTCCAGTTTGGGCGCTGAGACGACAGTTATTTCTGAAGGTGCATAACAATTATGAAGGAGCAACCTTTCAAGTGAAGGGGCATCTTCCATGATGAGCTGATGTCCTTTAAAACAAATTCCAATGCTTTTAAGGTGAGGCGACTTTATTTGGAGACAACTGATACCGATTTCTATTCCCAGAAAAAAATCAGCAAGCTCTCCAAGGCAGGGCAACTGGAGTGGATGATGATGTGCAGTGAGGCCTCCAACAGATAAACCACCACAAGCGAAAGTTTTTTTAGCAGTGGGAGTCAAAGAATTTGTACCAGATCGTCTGGTAGATGGCACCGGGCGAAGGTGGCGGTGTGGAGAGAGGAGGAAAACCGCGAGATGGACAACAGTGGTGTGGGCACGAATTCTTGGTATGTTCGTGGTATGAAACATTCGTGGTAATGGTAGAACTCAAACTGCTGGAGTTTTCCGAATTCAACGGATGTCAGCCAAGCGTCCACCTTGCCGGGTATGGACAGCAGGTAGCTTGTCGGGATGCAGAGGCATTGAACGGGGCCCTGCTGGTGAGAAGAGACGATGGCTCTAGGAGATCAAATTCAGGAAGGACGGATATCTGACGACAGTCGAGATTGAGGGGCGCGGTGTGCCATAGAGGGCGCCACCGAGTTGAGAGGACTTGTGTGCGGGAGCAATCCTTGGTGGGGAGAAGCGAGATGATCTCCTCAAGGATGATGCCCGGAAGATCGCTGATGCGGTCCACCGGAGATTCTACCGGTTCCTCAGA
>NC_041389.1:682723102-682737474 GCF_002162155.2 Triticum dicoccoides | reverse complement strand
GAGCCTCATCTTCTTGGCGCTGGGGCCAGCCGACTCCATTTTCCTTGTGGGCGTCGCACCGAGCTCACGGGTTTGAGCAGAGTAGCCAGAGACGAGCCTAGTGGCAGTGCGACTGGGGAAGAAGGACGGCTGGGGATTTCTATAGGAGTGGAAGAAGAGGAGCAGGCATTTTCTATACGAGTGAGGAAGAAGGTGAGCGAGGTTTTCTAGACGAGTGAGGAAGATTGGGGAACGGGGGAATTGGGTGGGGAGACGGAAGCGGGAGAGCGAGCTGTTCATGTTTATAAGGCCCGCTGCACTAACTACTCGCTTTTTCCCAAGAACCGCTCTCTTCTTTTGCGTTGCTGCATTGGAGTTGGCGCATGGGCTTGGCTAACTGGGCATGCATGCAGGATGCATGTGCCCGCCGGCCACTTCATGTGTCTGGTTTGTTACTAGGCCTATTTAATAGGGTGGTTACTAGGCCTATTTTATCTGTGTGCATCCACCAAATTAGAGGATGCGGTACTAAATGCAGACACTCACGTTAAACTAACATTCAGAAGAACAAAAGTTTAGCATGTCTATGCATCTCAATGATTCACCATACTATAACCAATATACAAAGTTGTGAGAAGGTGTGAAAATAAAGAAAATCGGTCCATGCTTCTCTGAGCAAAGGGCCTCCCTGTGCACGCATTAATTTCCTGGGCATGCTTGTTTCTTCTCAATGTTGCGAGCACTTTGATCATGTTGGCAATTCCACAGCTAGCTAGCTGCCTCATCTTGCAATTGATGCTGACACATTTGCAGCAAACACACGAGGCAATAGAGATGACTCAACATGGGTCCATATTGTGCAGTTCCCCTGATATCATACTCATTGTCCTGAATCTGAAAAGATAGGAAAACAGTAGCTATACTTAAATGGTGTTGCAAAACAGTAGCACATATCAATAGCTCGGCATGACAAAACACGATCATATGGACAAAGGGGATACTGACCTGCCTGAGGAAGATTACATATAATTTTATAAGTCCTTGGTTGATTTCCACCTTCGGCTGCACTACTTGTTTGCACCTCCACACATGACAGGATCGTTCCGCACTGCATTCAGCAAGTCAACGTATGAATAAGCTAATTTCATCTTGTGGTGGTCATTGTACCTAGTTACGAATGTAGGAATACCTGGAGCACCATGAGGTTAGCAAACAACAGGTAGATGCAGCCATATAAATTTTGTGCGGTGCTACAAAAATTGAGGTTTGTATCCCTTTCCGTTATGAGAATTCTTCTTGAAGTTGGTAGAATGTGACGGCTTATTCTTTGCATCAAAATTGCCTTTCCCGTGAGATTTGTTCTTGTTGTTTTGGGGCTGGTTGGGCTGGAAGTTCTTCTTGTGTACCATGTGGGCACTAGAAGCTCCCTCGGCGACCCGAGCACGTGTGTCTTTTGCTCTCGCCTTCTCCTCAAAATCAAGAGTGCTAATGAGATCCAAAACAGAAAACTCATGTCTCTTGTTTTTCAGAGAAGTAGCAAAATCGTTCCACGAAGGTGGAAGCTTGGCAATGATGGTCCCAGCAACAAATTTGTCTAGCAACACACACTTAAAGTACTCAAGTTCCTTAGAGAGTGACTGTATCTCATGAGTCTGCTGAACAACAGAGCGCTCATCAGTCATCTTGTAGTCACAGAATTGCTCCATGACGTACAGCTCGTTCCCAGCGCCCGAGGGCCCAAACGTGGCCTCAAGCGTAGCCCACAGGTCTTTGCCGCTGTCAAACGACATATATGAATCCACAATGGAATCGTCAAGAACACTCAGCAGGGCGGCTTTGAAGAGGGTATCCATGTTCTGAAAAGCTTCCTGCTGTGTAGGATTAAGATCGCCCTCAGGCTTACCTTTAGTGGCGTCATAGCAGTACATGATCTGAAACCAATATACTGCTCTTGTGCGCCACCTTTTATATTGCACCCCCTTAAAAGTAGGCGGCTTCAAAAGCGCAGCAAAACCACTCGGAGTAAATTGCCTATAATCTTGTTTTTGTTGAATATATGAGCAATTTAGTATGATATTTAATCCGAATCAACAGTAAATAGATCATGACGACAATTGCAAACATCAAAGTAATGATGCAGACTAAACCAGGAGGACAGAATCACATACCGTACAGCGGGAGCAGAACCGATGTGGTTGATGATGTCACTCATGTCGTTGATGAAGAGGTTACCGAGGTCGGGGAAGAAGGCTGTCGTTGAGGAAGTCGTCGCTGGCAGCAGTCACAAGAGTGTGCTCCCTAAAAACCTGATCACCCCTCTCCCGTACAGGATCACGAAAGGCGGGGTTCGGAGGACTGTTGTCCCTTCCCGCGGTGCACGCCAGAAGGAGGGCTGGAGAAGAATTGCGTGGAGGCGCTAAGATCTGGAACGGCGCGAAACCATATGATATAGCGGCGGCTAGGGTAGAGCATGTCAGGTCGGTCGTGCGAGTATAATAGTACTAGGCCTTTGGCCCCCAAACCCCATGTCCAAGTCAATAATAGCTCAAAAAAAGTCAATAATAGCCCCACCAAGGTTTGTCTAAAAAAATAGAGTAATTAAGGCGTCTGTTAGTCCCTTTAGTATAAATACAACTAGCATGGTCACCCGCGCATTTGCGCGGCTAGATTGATTAATTATTGCTACCTCCACATTGCAATATTCTTTGAAGTATTGAAATTATTGTAGCCAACGTGTACAAAGCAAGGAAAATTATTTGATTTTTTGTGCAATTTTTTTCATTGAGGGTAATAGCTTCTTGGTGATGTGTGACTAAAGAACATTGAAGGCATTGTGTTTTAGCGTCACCATGTAAGTCTATAGAGTTTCAAGCTAGCAGGGTGACCCACGCATTTGTGCGGCTAAATTTTTATATTATTGTTGTAGTAGTTCATATGGTAAACATTTGAAATATAGAGTTTTTTCCTTAGCTTTTAAAGGCACTTTTCCAATTGTTTTCTGTCCATATATTTCCACCAATAATTGTCTAGCTTCTACATAAAAAAGGGCCATGTGTAGTTGTGTCTTTTCATTTATGCAATGCCACGCCTAAAAATATTTTCATGCACTCTGACTTTTTAATTTCCTCTATAGTTTGGTTAGTTAAAGCAATCTAATTACATGCATTTGCTCATTAAAAAATTGCATAATATTCTCTCTCTCACTCACTCACTCACTCTCTGTTTCTCTCTAGTTTGATACGATTTTTGTCGTAGTAAAATTTTTCTACTCATCTGAATCAACTTATTACACTTGACATGGGACACCTAAACAAACGGATTTAAATTCATATGGAAATGGGTAAAATACATAAATTGGTAAGAAGATGCATTTTGATGCCACATCCAGAAAGATGAATTGCTAAGAATATCCACAGAGAGAATGAAAGGGGATGCTTGGAATTTTAGAATACTTTCCCATAAGATTAATTAGATCTCATGTTTTTTATATTTCTCAGAGAAGTTGTCAAAAAATGCTATCCTGTAAAATTCGAATGATGCAAAATTAGTTCCTCATTTATTGCTCCCATGGCTACTACTTTGGATAATTTTTTGAATGGTTAGTTTTGATTCTTGCCAATCAACCACATTTTTTCCCTTCCCCCTTGCCTTAACAATATATGTTGAGGAAAACATATATTTAGGGTGATAGTCTTGTAGATTTAAATAGTCAACAACGTTATAATCCAATGGAAAATTTAACTGTCTTGACCCTATAGGTCAAATACCCATATTTTCACATTGCTATATTTACTCATGATTCATATTGCTTTCAAAAGTAATTCATGTGCATATGATTATTTTTGGCAAGAAATAATTTCGGCGTAGTATGCCTGGTACATAAGCTTTGCTTTTTCTCCAATCAGCCACTTCTGCAACACTTTGTGCCATCATAATGATAGAGGTTGAGAATTAGTTATATTCCCGGTGATGTAGTCTTTTAGATTTAATCAGTGCACACCGCTATACTTTGACTAAAAAATAAGCTGTATATACCTTATACCTCATACACTCAAATTTAATTCAGGTGCATATGATAGATTATAATGAGAAGTAGATATGGATGTGTCCTTCTTTTGGAAATTTTTATCTGCCTAAATTTTTTAATTTTTATATTTTACAATTTTTTCTTGATCTTAGTTTGTGGCGCGAACACTGTTATTTAAATTTCGAAGGTATGAACTTTTAAGAATTTTAAACATAACTTTGCATCCTACTCAAATGTCTATAAAATATTGTTTTTCTATGGTCCAACCAAATAAATTTTGGAAAAAAATCACAGAATTCATGTCGATATGATATTGCAATTCATCATTTTTTTTGTTTCCCATTTTGTTAATCTCGAGAGTTAAAGAAATCTTATTATTTTGGAATAAGTACATGTATTGCAGAAATAAAATTTTCTGCCGATTCAACACAATCTAGTTCATATGCATGCGATGAAAATAGGCTTGGTTCACACGGACGTGACCTCATGAAGGGATGAAGCTATGTGCAGACTGTAATGTTAAGCGACACATAAATTAACTTTCCAGAAAAAATGATCTATATGTAAGTGCATAAATTTACATGACACTATATTTAAAATTTGAGTTGGCAAGCTTGAAATGCTAGAGCGGCCACTGCTCGATAGTTTGAACATGCGTCCAATGAGACAGTTGTTTACCTCATAGTCGGCGTCGCCTCTGCCGCTGCCGCTTCTACGTTTGCATCCAGCTCCGGCGTACGTACATGTATTGTACAAAGAAAATTTTCTGTAGATTCAACAATCTGGTTTAGATGCATGCAATGAAAATAGGCTTGCTTCACATGGGCGTGCTCTCATGAAGGCATGAAGAGTCGTGCATTCTGTGATGTCAAGTGGCACAATAGAATTTAGCTTTGCAAGTGCATAAATTAACATGACACTACATTTGAATTTTGACATCACAAGCTTTAATTGCTAGGGTGCCACTGCTCAATAGTTTGGACATGAGTCCAGTGAGACAGTAGTAGCGTTACCTCATCGTTGGCATCACCTCTGCTACGGCCGCTTCTTCGACACGTGTGTCCGTGTTGGCCACGGGCTGCCTGCTTCTTCACCCTTGGTCATACACGTACCTGTGATGCAGGCCGTTCTCTCTCCCTTGGTAAGCCTATGTTTCTTTGTTCCTTTGGTTTTTTGTTTGTGTTGGTGCGTTCCGGTCAATGAGGACGCAAATACATGCAATCTGACTGAGAGGTTTTTTTTTTTGGGTTCATCGAGAGTTTATTACGGATTAAAGAAGTGTTTTCTGCTATGAGGTCACCAGATTATGTACTTTATACTCGTTTGTACGTGCCAATAGAACTCCTTGCTTTTTAAGCTAAAATAGAACTCCTTGTGTTTCCTTGTATTAAGTGAACTGGTCCCGTACGTGCCTTTGACCTACTGCTCTCTACGTGCCAATAGAACTCCTTGTGTTTCCTTGTATATGAAGTGACCTGGCTCTGTATGTGGCAATGCGGTGCTCTTCTTTACGTACCAAATATTGAACTATTTTTCCTTGTATATGAGGCATGCCTGTAATACGTAATCCCCAGTTTCAGCCCTCAACTGCTACATTTATGTTACATCCTCGGTCAATATTAGATTAGTTTGGTTCTCTTCCAAGAAAAAAAATCAGCACGGTTCTATATCTAATTGCTTTTGTAACACAAAGGGATAATTTATTTGTTTAATAAAGAAAGGATTGTTTATTCATTTATTTACATGCATGTGTGTCTGCGTGGTGATGCATGACTTTTATCCCGGTCAATCACATCCCTTTCCGTACACGTATATTATGCGCCATTGTTATTTCAATCGAACGACATATATAAGATTAGCATATGTGGACGAACGTAATGGCTTGTTTGACTCTTGTTTTAAGTATATAATAGATAGATATCATTAATAATGGCCTACCTTTTGTCTCACAAAGTATGTTGGACTACAACCGGCTACACGTTTACAATCCGCTTCTCTTCTCTCTCCTCTTCTCTCTCCTTCAACTAAGCACAAATACTATATTTAAATCCTTATAGCCTGCTTATGTCATCTAATTGTAGTACTTGCTCTAAAGTTACTATCCATTGTGTAGTCTGAAATGCCAGGCGTGCAGCGGGCGGTGCCCTCGGTCGGCGCGCCGCTTCAATGGCGGAAGCAGTGAGAGGTCGCGTCGCCCTGACTTGCCATCAATGTGGAGCGGCGGGCTCAGCTGGCGCCGGGAGGGAAGCACGCGCGGGAGGGGGGGGGGCTTTTTGTTGGGCCAAGAAGGCGAGAAGCCAACTTGGGATCGGTCCGGACGGGGAAATATCATGTGCTCCCATACTCTGCATATGACACTAGTCTATGTTACTACTCCCTCCTTTTCGCTTTATAGAGATGTTTATAGTAACATAGTAATATGTTACAGTACAAGTTACTCCCCACTATGACCAGCCTTGGCCTCTCCCAGTGCTCCACCATGTATAGCTGCTAAGCCTGCCACATAGGCATAAAATATGATGTGGCACCAATAAACTAAGCTCATATGCATTGAAGACTTGAGTTACTAAGCCATGTAATGCACTTAGCACCTCATCTAAAGATCATCTATCTTCTATTATATACATAATACAGAAGACAAATAAGACACCACGTTCTTCCACATAAGCTAAAATAATATACGTCGTTGATTCGTAATATTTACGGCTGAGATTTAAAGATATTACGTTACGCACAGAAGTTATATATGTTGAACCGACACGTACAAGGTGCATGAATAAGAAGTCTGAAAACAATGAAAAAAGAAAAAAAACTACAACCATGTTTTCCTAAAAACCGGTTGCCGCAGACAAACATATGCACGTGTTCGAGTCCAGTACATGTACGGGGCGGAAGCGTTGCATGTCCTAATAGCAGGAAAGAAAAGAAGGGAAGAGAAAAGTGTTGGCTACATACGTAAAGAAACCTACAACTAAACTTCTCTAAAAAAAGGTAGTCCGAGAGACACGCACGTCTTAGAGTCCAACACACAAACGGGGTGACAGTGTTGCATGTCCTAATCAGTCAGAAAAGAAGGGAGAGAAGGAAGTGCCGCAAGTTCTAAAAAAAAGTGGTGCCATGTATACACGCTACAAGCAAAAATAAATAAATAAAGTGCTGCCAGTTCTAAGAAAAAGTGCTGCCATGTATGCGTGATACAAGCAACCAGAAAAATGAATTATTGTTGAGATAAAATTTGGAAAGGATCCATGTTGAATGCGCTGATATATCGCCTTTCTCTTCAAATCGAATACATTGACACGTATTAAAATATCTTTTTTTCATGCAACTCAACACGCATGGGATAAGATCCATTTTCTTTTATTTTATTAAAAAGCCCATTTGTATATTCATCATCTCTCTTAATAGGCGCAGCATCTAAATTAAAAGTTCTCTAGACTAAAGTCACTCCTGATCTATTTCTCAAAACAGTCACGCCCGATCTTAACCCAAAAGAAGCAATATCATGCTCTTAATACATGAAAAAAATACATGGATGATACGTAAAAAAGGCTCACGTAAAAATACTTTTGCGAGGATTTTTTTGCATGATCCTAAAAAGAGGATGTGTTTCTTTTTCACAATTCCAAAAAGAATAAAATGGAAATATCAACGGTGGACTACGTATTCAGTTAGACAGAATCATCTTATTCATCAGTTATATCCTGAACACTAATTATAATGGTCCGACCTAAAGACAACATATCATAAAATTATAAGTTCTCTAGACAAAAGTCACTCCGGATATGTTTCTCAAAAAAAGTCACGCTGGATCTTAACCCAAAAGAAGCAATATCATGCGAAAACTACAACCATGTTTTCCTAAAAACAGGTTGCCGCAGACAAACATATGCACGTGTTCGAGTCCAGTACACGTACGGGGTGGAAGCGTTGCATGTCCTAATAGCAGGAAAGAAAAGAAGGGAAGAGAAAAGTGCTGGCTACGTACGTAAAGAAACCTACAACTAAACTTCTCTAAAAAAAGGTAGTCCGAGAGACACGCACGTCTTAGAGTCCAACACACAAACGGGGTGACAGTGTTGCATGTCCTAATCGGTCAGAAAAGAAGGGAGAGAAGGAACTGCCTCCAGTTCTAAAAAAAGTGCTGCCATGTATACATGCTACAAGCAAAAATAAATAAAAAAAGTGCTGCCAGTTCTAAAAAAAAGTGCTGCCATGTATGCGTGATACGAGCAACCAGAAAAATGAATTATTATTGAGATAAAATTTGGAAAGGATCCATGTTGAATGCGCTGATATATCGCATTTCTCTTCAAATCGAATACATTGACACGTATTAAAATATCTTTTTTTCATGCAAGTCAACACGCATGGGATAAGATCCATTTTCTTTTATTTTATTAAAAAGCCCATTTGTATATTCATCATCTCTCTTAATAGGCGCAACATCTAAATTAAAAGTTCTCTAGACTAAAGTCACTCCTGATCTATTTCTCAAAACAGTCACGCCCGATCTTAACCCAAAAGAAGCAATATCATGCTCTAAATACATGAAAAAAAACATGGATGATACGTAAAAAAGGCTCACGTAAAAATACCTTTGCGAGGATTTTTTTTGCATGATCCTAAAAAGAGGATGTGTTTCTTTTTCACAATTCCAAAAAGAATAAAATGGAAATATCAACGGTGGACTATGTATTCAGTTAGACAGAATCATCTTATTCATTAGTCATATCCTGAACACTAATTATAATGGTCCGACCTAAAGACAACATATCATAAAATTATAAGTTCTCTAGACAAAAGTCACTCCGGATATGTTTCTCAAAAAAAGTCACGCTGGATCTTAACCCAAAAGAAGCAATATCATGCTCTTAATACATGGATGATACGTAAAAATACCTTTGCAAGGATTTTTTTTTTGCATGATCCAAAAAAGAGGATGTGCTTCCTTTTCACAATTCCAACAAGAAAAAAATGGAAATATCAAGTGTGGCGTGCATATTCAGTTAGACAAAATCATCTCATTCATCAGCAATATCCTGGACACTAATTCTAATGCTTCGACCTAAAGACAACAAATCACAAATATTCATGTGAAAAAACTAGGATTCTGAAACGCACGGCAAGAAGGATTAGCAGGTCGGACTCAATTACATGTGCTGATCTAATGGCGACATCATGGGCCACCTTAGTAAATGGAACATCTATTATGTTTCTTCTTCCATCAGGCACAGTCTACGAAAAAAGTGTACTCATGTAGGAAACAAAAATTAGAGAACCATTGAGTTTGTTTCTTCGACCATAAGCTGCACATGACAACAAACTTTAACTAACATTTAATGTACGCACTGGTGACACTACTTGCACAATAAATCTATTAGCTAGAAAGCCATCTCGAGCAATTGGCACACGTATTGGATAATGCAATGGCATCTCACTGAATACACTTTGCAAAAAAATAATTATATACCACCATATAGAATTACTAATTTTTGTATCAATTAAATGGATGAATATGAAAAATAATATCACCATATAGTGCCTTAGATGTATCGACACCAACTACAATGATAGGGGCTGAGTCTATGAACTAGAGTGTTGTTAAAAGGATGTAACATTGTGTCATGCCAACAAATATAAGAGTTGGAACACAAATCATGTCAAGTATGTGATAAGTTTCTTAGTATGCCTAAGAATACAACTAGGTGCGAATACCATCCATGGACATGATCATAAAATATATGAGTTGTTTGAAGAATTATGGAGCTTTAATGATTTAGAAAATTCAATGAGCATGCCCCAATAAATTACACTGTTAGATATCCAGGCCATAACACATATTTCAGATGGATCCATATTATAAACGAAATATTTCACTGCTCATGAGCCTGTGAGGAAGAAAACATATGTTTAGATTATGTTCTTTGTTCTCAAATCCCAGAAAGATACTTTGGAAATATTTTAATAAGCTGCTTTCAATTTGATATGTGTGTGATCAAACTTTACTGACATTATCAATTTAAGAAAATATAAAAAATTAGATTAGCCAACAAAAATATATAGTTTTATTTTTCATGGATTATTTCTTTAGCCTTATTGAGATTAATATTTTTGTACAAACATCCATAGATAAAATAATGGCCAGAATTATGTACCAGAAAAACTCAAATTCTAAGATGATGTACATAACAGTATGTAAGCCCAGCAAACACAGATGTCATTAAAATAAGAAAAAAGAAGGTCTACAACTATCTCCATTATTAGATAGTTGACTTAGTCCAATAATACATGTTACAAGGTGAAGACATTATATATGTGCGTATATGTACATAATATAATTGGTTTGTCACAAATATTTTAGAAATGGTACAATCATTTGGTAATATACAAAAGTGCATATTTATACAATAATAATGAGCAAAGCTACCCACTGAAAAATATATCTCAATACAAAATGGCAACTTTGACAATACTTAATCTAGCCGCGCAAATGCACGGGCCACACCACTAGTTAATAGTATAGCCAGTGCCATGTCATCTACAGCCCATCTTATAGTCAACATGTACAGTAGTAGATCAAAAGAGTGTACTACTACTTTTTTATTCTGTGGCCCACCTTCATTCTCACAAAGTGCCTAGGAGCACGTGCTAGAGTTGGCTCTTCACGAAGAGCCCGCTTACCTTCTCTCTCCTTTTCTCTTTCCTCCAACTAAGCAGAAATATACTAGTTTATTCCTTATAGCCCGCTGACTCAGCTGTATTGTACTTGCTCTAAGCACATCTAAGCACTTACTAGCACCCCCTTGACCGTGGACCTTGACGGTGTACGTCACTTTGTGTCTCATAATTTTCCTCGTCATCATCTGAGTCCTAGAAGATCTCACCCACATCATCATTAGCATACAGCCGCCTTGATAGACAACGTGCGCAGAAGGAGTAGAGGCGACTGGGGACGCACCACCACCACGTCATGGGCACTCCGTATGTGCTCGTGTGCATGCAGCGTGCGTGTTTTTTCATCGGTGCTATCTCTAAGGCCGAGGCTGCGGTCATCTTCGTCTCTGACTAGTAGTTGAGCAACGACGGCAAAGAGGTGCTGCAAGAGATGCGTATGCGCCATTGCGTGCGAGCTTTGCCGTAGCACGACGAGCTCGACATCGCCGCCGATGGCGCACGCCTCCATGCAGCCGAGTGTGTGCGCATGCATGTGTTATTCATGTGCATTCTGCGGCCGAGCTTGTGTACGTGTGTTGTGTGCTCCATGCTGTGCGCGTATGTGCATGAGTTGGATCGGATGGAGTTAGTGCGTTGGCTTGTGTACATGCGTGGCTACATGCATCCTGTACATGCATGGCTTGTTGCATGATTATCAATAATTCAATATAAACCACTTCCTCCGTTCCTAAATATAAGTCTTTCTAGCCATTTCAAATAGACCAACATACGGATGTATGTAGACATATTTAAGAGTGTAGATTCACTCATTTTGTTTCGTATGTAGTCCCTTATTGTAATCTCTAAAAAGACTTATATTTGGGAACGGAGGGAGTATAAAACATCTTCAACTTAGCATCCTGATGTACCGTTTCTAGAGGTTAGCGAAAAGTTCATGTTCTTTTATTTGTTTATAGGTGGGAAGGCGGCAAAAAACAGGGGAAAAGACGCAAGGTTCCTTGCAGACGCTCCACCGCGAGGTTCCTTGCTCCTCCTCAGTCGTCGGGAATCTATGCTCTTCAACTCTTTTCTTTTAAGTGAGCTTTGTTCATCCTTTTCCCAACACGTGAGACATCTAGCATCAAGGTGCACGTGTCATGCAAGAAAATGGAGATAATCAGATAAGCAGTGCGTAAATGAGTCGTGCGGGGGGAAAGCGGGGGAAACCCTTTTTCGTAAGTGAGTCGTGCACTTCGATGGCACCTACGCAATATTTTTTCTCCTTGATGGCACGTGAATAGTGCACGTACTCAACGATGGAGCACAGGATGGTAGCAATGATATGGTCAGCCCTTTTTTGGAGAGAGTACGTACTACTAGTAAATAACTTTGATGTGTCCCGTCAACTCGCAGAACGACGAGAAGCTTGATTACGCCTTCTCCCTCGCCAACGCGTGCACGGTGGCTCGCAACACACGGAGAAACTTTTGCTTACAAGCGGTGGACATGCATCAGTTCATTTAGTTTCAGATTGCCAGAAGCACTACTGTAGAACCATCGACTTCCGGAAGAGGCGAAGAGCCAAGCGCAAGGTCACCTACTAAGCTTAGGCTAGGCGTAGTGGGAGTAACATAAGTAGGGGTACCTCCTTTTTTTATACTAGAAACAACCACACGCGAATATCAAGGTGTTAGTTACATAGAACAAATTTCCTGCAGTCCGTGCTCATCCCTCCTCTATCTCTCTACTCAGCCAGCCAGCGGACGCGCGGAGCCCATCGTCCGTATTCTCACATGCGGCCCCACATGTCAGTGAAAACGCAAGAGGACCCACTGAACCTGCACATCTTTCACCTCGACGTGCTGGTGATGAAAAACAAATCCAATAAAGATCCTCGGTGGCCACTTTTGGAGTTACTCAAGAGTAGTAAGATTCTATTTACAGTTTAACCCAAGATGCAAATCTCGTGGCTTCAACTACCACTCTATTTTCTTTCATGACATGACGTGGATGTTGGATGCCCCACGCATCGGCAAAAGGAGGAAGAACCCGACCAAATCTTCGGTTGTGCTCTCGGATTAGACTAGTTGTGCTAACTTAGAAAATTTATTGTGTACTCCCTCCGTTCCAAAATACTTGACTTCCATTTGTCCAAAAAATGGATGTACCTATATACTAAAACATGTCTAGATACATATATATTTTAACAAATAGAAGGCATGTATTGTGCAATGGAGGGAGTAGAATGGATGCAAGTTTTTGTATTGGGAAGAAGAGTACATCCATATATTGATAGAGCGTTGGAGTTGGCCTTACAAGTGGGACCGCAGTTGAGGAAACCAACTATCGGCAAACCCCCACATCGCCCGCCGCGCTGGCTGAGTTAGAGAAACGATGAAGTTGAAGAGATTGCTCTAGCACGGACTCCAACAAATATGGTGTCAGATGGAAGTCGTGCTGGTGGCGTGTGCCATACTCCTGGACGTGAATGCTTGTTCTGGCCCATGCCACCCTACTAATCCTACTACTTACTATATATTACTAGTATCGAGGATTCGAGGTGCTGGTTACGTACAATATGGCTACAGTAAGAACACCCGAACGACGCGTGAAGCATGTGAAGCTAGTACAAATAGTGTACTAGTACTATTGTTGATTGGCCTCATTCGATAACTTGTTGCAATGCACGTACAATTATGTATTCGGAAAATATTCTTTTGCCTCGTCGCACCACTCACTCACAGAAGCAACTCGAAAGCCATTCATAAATTTAGTAAGTTTATCACAGGCATATCATTTTATTACATACAACAGGTCATCAACCCACATCGACAACGAGGATACATTATAAATACTAAAGTTTTCACCACACAATAAATAACAAGCAATGAAATGAACATCAACTCAACCATTCCTCGGCGTTGGAAACGCTTGCTTTGAACCACAAGTGATTCTCTGGGACGGGTCATTTATTGTCGATCTCGAGACCAACGCATGACTGATCATCCAGGCTGAAGCTGTAACGCCCCGGATGCAACTTTCCATATTCGTAACTCCAACTCTTGCCTTTTCCGGAGATGCGATATGTTATTTCCTCCATGGTTGGGTTTTTGTCTGTTGTTTTGCATTTTGTTCTTCTTATGCATCTCGTCTCATGTCATCATTCGCATTGCATCGGCATCGTTTTCATAAAACTTGCACCCGTTCGTGTTTCCCCGGTTCTCTCCGTTGTCCGTTCTGAGCCCGACCACTCTTGCACGCGCCTGCGGCACCTCCGTAATATTATTTTATAAGTGGCACAAAAATGTTCTCAGAATCGGTTGCAACTTGTCGTGCGGTCTTATGATAGTGTAGACAGGCCGCCTGCCAAGTTTCGTCGCATTCGGAGTTCGTTTGACTGCCCAACCGTTAAACATAGCGGCACCGTTGCCGGTTTAATCGTCGGACGTTTCGGTCTCCGAAACTACCGCCGGGCTGCACTTCTCTTCTCTCCTCTCGGCCCAACTCCTCTTCACAGCCCACTAGCCCACCTACCTAACCCCCCTTCGCTCCAGACCGTCCAATCGAGATCGAACGGCTCCGAAACGGCCTCAAACCCCCCAACCCTAGCCCCTCCTGCTATATATAGACCCCTTCCTTCCATTTTGGGCAGCCAAGCCCCTCCCCTACCACCATTTCCGCGCCCCCCAGCCTCCTCCCGCCACTTGGC
>NC_041389.1:682715216-682722810 GCF_002162155.2 Triticum dicoccoides | reverse complement strand
GCCACCTCGCCCCGCCAGCGCCCTCCGGCCTCTCCCACGGCGCCACGCGTCCCCTGCGCCTCCCTCCAGCGCCCCCATCCGCCCGAGCCCACGCGCGGCCCGCGCAAGCCCATCTGGGCCCGGGTCGGCCCGACCCTGCGCCGCCGCCCGCAACGCAGGAGCACCCCGCTCCAAGCTCCTCCCGCACGCCTCCTGCCATCCCGCCCGCCGGCAGCCTCGCCGGAGTGGTGCAGCCGTCCCCGCCGGCGACCCCCAGGTCGGAGCCCCGCATCCTCCTCTCTACCTTCTCCTCCTCCCCTTCTCGTGCTCACCTCGCTCTCTCTCTTCTCCTCGCAGGCCGCCGCCATGTCCTTCGTCGCCGCCCGAGGCTCCCCTGCCGCCGCCGTCGCCGGGAACGGATCCCCGACGCCCGGATCCGGCCTCCCCTCACCGGATCTGGCCTCCTCGGGCCATCCCTCGCCCCCCCGCCGGCTTCCCTCGTCCCGCCGCCGCCGTCAAGCCTCGCCATGGCCTCTGCTTCCTCTTCAGCGAGCAGGAGCAGCCCGCTCGTCCTGCTCGCGTTGACCGCGGCCCAGCGTGTGGGCCAAGGCCCGGCGCCCCTTCCAGCTGGCCTGCCAGGCCTCCTCCACCGAACCGGCCCAAGGCCCAGGGTGAGAAGCCCCCTGGCCTTTCCTCTACTGGGCTAGCCAGATTTGGCCCAATGTGGTTTTTTTTCCTGCTGCGAATTTAGCTAATTTCCAGGATTGTCAGTTTTACAGAAAACCCCTTGTAGTTCATGCATTAATAACTCATTAATCGTGCATCAGATTAAAATGTATTATATATGTAAAATGCTCAGAAAATTGTGTAGATTAATAATATGCCATTTTCATCCATATTAAAAATGTTTAAAATGCTGTTTGTTTAAATTTGCTAAAATTGCCATGTTAAAATGCTTTATTTCATCACTAAATAACCGTAGCTCGGATTTTAATAAACTTTATATGTAAATGGGGTGGAAAAATGCCTAGTTTAACATGGTACACTTTGTTTTGCTGTTTAACAACATTAAAATTGTGTTTAGGGCAGAACAGTACCGAATCTAAAATATGCATATGGGGATTTTCCGGAATTGTTGTTTGTTGTTCCGGCCTCATTTAAACTTGTCTAGATAGGTAGTTTTCTTATGCTTCACCCCTTGCCATGTTTAATAACATTTAATATTGTTGGGTACATAACCGAGAGCGAACTAAATAATTGATGTGGTGTTTCGTCAATATGCAACTCATTGCATATTGAGCTCCATTTAATTTGTAGTATTGTGTGTTGCAGTTTGCCATGCCATGCCTCATTAAACTGGACATGCATCATACTTGATTGTGCATCATGCCATGATTATGCTTGTGTGTTTACCATGTTGTTTGTTTCTTTTCGGTGTTGCTTCTTAGTTCCGGTAATGTTGCGATCGTGAGGATTCATTCGTCTACGCTTGGTTCGGTTTCATCCGTTCGTCTTCTTCATGGACTCGTTCTTCTTCCTTGCGGGATTTCAGGCATGATGACCGCTACCCTGGATCTCAATACTATCATTGCTATGCTAGTTGATACGTTCTATCGCTATGCTGTGCTACCTATCACTTGTTCTTCAAGCCTTCCCAAATTGCATGAACCTCTAACCTTTGACACCCTTCCTAGCAAACCGTTGCTTGGCTATGTTACCGCTTTGCTCAGCCCTCTTATAGCGTTGCTAGTTGCAGGTGAAGTTGAAGATTTCTCCATGGTGGACAGGGTTATGTTGGGATATCACAATATCTCTTATATTATTAATGCATCTATATACTTGGTAAAGAGTGGAAGGCTCGGCCTTATGCCTGGTGTTTTGTTCCACTCTTGCCGCCCTAGTTTCCGTCATACCGGTGTTATGTTCCCGGATTTTGCGTTCCTTACGCGGTCGGGTGATTTATGGGTCCCCCTCGATAGTTCGCTTTGAATAAAACTCCTCCAGCAAGGCCCAACATTGGTTTTACCATTTGCCTCACCACCACCTACATTTCCCTTGGGAGTAGTTAACCCAAGGGTCATCTTTATTACAGCCCCCCCCCCGGGCCAATGCTTGTCTAAGTGTTGGTCCAACCTAGAGCACCGTGCGGGACCATCCCTTGGCAACTTGGGTTACGTCGGTTCCTGTACGCTTCGCTTATCCGGTGTTGCCCTGAGAACGAGATATGTGCAGCTCCTATCGGGATTGTCGGCGCATCGGGCGGTCTTGCTGGTCTTGTTTTACCATTGTCGAAATGTCTTGTAAACCGCGATTCCGAGTCTGATCGGGTCTTCCTGGGAGAAGGTCTATTCCTTCGTTGATTGCGAGAGCTTGTCATGGGCTAAGTTGGGACACCCCTGCAGGGTATAATCTTTCGAAAGCCGTGCCTGCGGTTATAGGCAGATGGGAATTTGTTAATGTCCGGTTGTAGATAACTTGACACCAGATCCGAATTAAAACGCATCAACCGTGTGTGTAGCCGTGATGGTCTCTTTTCGGTGGAGTCCGGGAAGTGAACACGGTCTTTGGGTTATGTTTGACGTAAGTAGGAGTTCAGGATCACTTCTTGATAATTACTAGTTGACGACCGTTCCGCTTGCTCTCTTCTCGCTCTTATTTGCGTATGTTAGCCACCATATATGCTTAGTCGCTGCTGCAGCGTCACCACTTTACCCCTTCCTTTCCCTTTAAGCTTTGCTAGTCTTGATACCCATGGTAATGGGATTGCTGAGTCCTCGTGGCTCACAGATTACTACAACAACAGTTGCAGGTACAGGTTATGCGATGATCATGACGCGAGAGCGATGCTTGCTTGCGTTGAGTTCTTCTTCTGCTTCTTCGATCAGGGGATAGGTTCCAGGTCGGCAGCCTAGGCTAGCAGGGTGGATGTCGTTTGAGTTTCTGTTTGTGTTTTATCTGTAGTCGGATGTTGATCTTATGTATTGTGATGTTGTATTCGTGTGGCATTGTATGCCTTATGTATGTATCCCCATCTATTATGTAATGTTGATGTAATGATATCCAGCTTGCAAAAGCGTTTCAATATGCGGGTCTATCCTTGGTGGGACCTTCGAGTTTCTTTTGGATAGGGTCGCATATTGGGCGTGACAAGTTGGTAATCAGAGCCTCGACCGACCATAGGAGCCCCCTTGATTGTTGGCCGTTGTTGAGTCTAGAAGAAAACTATTTTGAGTCTTAGGATTATATATATCGGAGAGTAGGATTCTTTTTACTCCTCAGCCCCTTCGTCGCTCTGGTGAGGTATCCTGACGTAGATGTTTTGTCTTTCCTCTCCTCAAATTTCACTAAAAAAAATTTAGGATCACGCGGGTATCTTAGAATCGTTCCGATGGTTTTGTGACGAGAACATTGTTCTTGGTGCCTCCTGTCTATTTATGTGGCATTGACCCGGGGAGTTGAGCTCTGAGGTGTTGTCGTCACAATTTTATCGTTGCAGTTCTGGAATACCTGAGTTTTGCCGACATCGAAAATCTCTTTTATGCAGTTGTTGGTGAGATAACCCCGATAACCCAGTACTGGGGCGAGCTCGGGAGTATTGCCATAACTCGTATAACGGATGCTTTTCGAAGGTTGAGGTACACGATTTCCGATGGTTTCTTGGTTATGTGTTGACGGATGGATACAGTTGGATGTAGGTATTGTTAGTTTGGGTGAGATATATTGCTTCCCCTGTATCCCCAACACCAGATTGCATAACCAGAATGTTTCGGGAGTTTTATAGGTGGGAATTCAAGTATCTCCTAGAATATCTTTTTGACAGATGCATGATATGAGATTGGGGTTTGACGTCTAGTGGTCCGCCTTTCCACGTTCGTTTTTATAGTGGTCTTGTTGTGTCTTAAAGAACCCTTGGCTATGCTGGTCTGGGGACACTTCGTATGTCATGTGCACTGCCTTGTACATGATGGTGCTGTACACTCGAGCCCGTGTGGGCCCCACCACGAAAACTTCGGACGGAATCTCTATCATATGTTTGTTCCGGCTTATTCTGCAAGCCAAATCCTTTGTTTGTTTTATTTGTGGTATTCGAGTTGCTTCGAAGTCAAATGTTGAATCCATACCTTTCCTAAACGGTGTTCTCATATTTCTATGTGATTTCTAATCCTTCTTGATCATCGAGGTCGTCATGTTAATTCTTTTCCAACCGGTGCGCTTCTCTTCGAGATGATCCCATCATTCTCCCCATCCGCAAGATCAATTATAAGTTTTCTCAACGGTGTTTGTTTCATCCTTCCCAAGTTGTCTTTGTTTTCCCGCCCTCCCACCCTTTTTCTGCAAGGACTCTTATATTTTAATTAAGTATCCATTTACTCATGTGAAGTCTCTTCATTCTTTTCAATCAATGTTCTGATCCGGTGATCCCTTGTGAAGATGCTCAACAGTTTTAAGTTCATCATCCTTCGTTCTTTTTTCTTCTCCGGTGGATCCAATTCAAGCTTTCAGTGTTGATCATATTCCTTTCCTCGTGTCAAATGCTTCCTCATGCCGGTGCACCTCTCAATCACTCACCTCTTGCTATTCATGTGTTCCAGAGTGTTGAAGATATCTCAGAAGATTCGTGCTTCCATTCTCAATCCGTTCAAGCTATTTGGAGATTGTTATCTCATTCAAGCCATTTAATTCAACCGGTGCAATCTCCTTGTAAAATCATTTCCAACAGTGTTTTTCTTTTTAGTGGGCCCTAACCCACAGGTTTTTTCCCAGGATCTTACCTGACTCTTCTAATTTCCCGGAGCTATTCGCAAATCCTTTTTGAAGTTTGACGTAAGAATGAATTCTCATCAGTCATATGTCTTTCTCCAAGATCTTTCAAATTCTTTTCATCTTTGGCTCAACCTTTCCTCTTTTAATTCTCCCGGAGTATCTCAACAATTCATGGTGGTTCTCATATTCATTCTCAACATTTGAAGACCGAACAAGCATTTCTCTTAAATCTTGGTCCATTCTCTTGAATATTCATGGTTCTGGCTTCATGCTATCCTCATAATTGTTTTGGTTGTGACAATTCTTTTCTTACCATCCGGAGGAATTCAAGAGTCTTTTCAGATTGATTCTCCGTAGCCAATCATCTTAGATTTATTCATTCAAGCTTTCAGCTCTCGTTCTCCAAATCTATCCGGTGCATCATTCAAGTATCCTCTAATCAGTTCATGTTCTCTTCATTCTCATGTATCTAAATCCCCTCAAGTATCTTCATTCGTTTTCCAATTCTTCCCGGTGTTTCTTTATCTTTTATTCGTTCATTTTCAATTCTTACGGCGGTTTGTTCAAGATTCCTCTTCCTTTGCTATCATATCAAATATTCATTGTTTCCAAATCCTACCGGTGGTTCCTTGAAGACCTTCACAAGTTTGCGCTATATCCCTCTTAATCCTTTCTACGAGAATAAGTAGTATGCCAAATCCGTTGTTTGTCATCAATTTAAATTGGTGAAGGATACGCATACCGTAATTCTTATTATTATTTCATCCAAGTGATTAATTCCTTCTTCCAGAGATTGTTCATGATGAAGTAATTCTCGGTTCTAGTATTCATCTTTTCTTTCCGGAGTTCCAAGTTTTCTCGGTTATATCGTCGCAAAGCTCCATCTAAATCATTACAAGGCTTCACCTAGTTCTTTCAACTTCTCTTTCTTTCTATCATTCTTTTATTACCGGAGTTCTTCATGGAGTCTCTACATGGTGGTTCATCAAGGATTCCTTTCATTCTTCAATTGTTCTTAAAGATTTCTCTCGAAGTTATGACCCGCTAAGCTATACTCTAAAATAAACATGGTGATCAACACATGTCTTGTTTTGAGGAGCTCAAGTATTCTTCATCTTGCATTCCAAAGTGCAATTCTTTCTGCCTTATCTTTTGAGGTGGTGTTATGTCACTCTTGACAATTTCCTTCATGTTTCATGATTCATATGTTGTCAAGAATGACGTATTTTAGACCCATCAATCTCTTCTTTGGAGTTATCTTGGTATAGATTTCACCTAAAGCCTTCCATTGGGAATGCTGCTATTTGTGGTGCTTATCATTGATCTAAGTTTCTCCTTCTCTTCTCGGCGAAAGAAGTTTTCATCTCTTCTTTGATCTCAAACAAGCAATTGTTTCCGTTAGTGGCAGAATTTCGCCTCAATTTTGGGAAGTTTTCCATAAGCCCACTACAAACTTGCGTTTTTCGTTGTTGATTTTCCAACAACTCCATTCAATCCTTCTTCGAAGGGTGCTTTCCAAGCTCATTTGTGGCAGAAATTGTCATTTTCTTCTCCGTCACTTTATCCCAACAATCTAGCTTCTATTCTTTCTTTCGGAGGCATTGTGATGTTGCTCTTTTCACTCATCATCTTGTTTTGGCAAGATCATGTTCTTTTCGTGCTTATCCATTTAACCAGAGTGTTGTGTTCTCATTCAAGTTCTTTCATCTTATCAAGTTTTGCCTCTGTTTTCAACATGAGTGCTGTCTGAAATCCTTCTTACCCATTATGCCATTCTTTCAATAGTTCCGGAGGCAGTGTGTTGTTGATTTCATCAAGTATCTTCCCATCTTCTCAAGTTCATGTTATATTCCTTCCATGTTCAACCGGAGTGCTGCACGAATTCTTCCTCTCTCATCTTGTTGTAACCGGAGTGGTTTTGAACCCTATCTTGTCAATTAAACTCTTGATTCATGTCTTTGCAACCTTCAAGTTATCGTAATGTTACTTGTTCCTCTTTTCTAACGGATTGTTTGCAATCTCGTTCATCTCTAATTGCTCAACCTCTCAAGGTTCGTGGTTTCACTCATTGGTCGAATAAGCAACTTAGTTTTACCTCTTCTCTTCCTTTCTGTTTTCCCTCCGGTGCCATCCTAGATCTCGGGACGAGATCCTCTCGTAGTGGTGGAGTGTTGTAACGCCCCGGATGCAACTTTCCATATTCGTAACTCCAACTCTTGCCTTTTCCGGAGATGCGATATGTTATTTCCTCCATGGTTGGGTTTTTGTCTATTGTTTTGCATTTTGTTCTTGTTATGCATCTCGTCTCATGTCATCATTCGCATTGCATCGGCATCGTTTTCATAAAACTTGCATCCGTTCGTGTTTCCCCGGTTCTCTCCGTTGTCCGTTCTGAGCCCGACCACTCTTGCACGCGCCCGCGGCACCTCCGTAATATTATTTTATAAGTGGCATAAAAATGTTCTCGGAATCGGTTGCAACTTGTCGTGCGGTCTTATTATAGTGTAGACAGGCCGCCTGCCAAGTTTCGTCGCATTCGGAGTTCGTTTGACTGCCCAACCGTTAAACATAGCGGCACCGTTGTCGGTTTAATCGTCAGACGTTTCGGTCTCCGAAACTACCGCCGGGCTGCACTTCTCTTCTCTCCTCTCGGCCCAACTCCTCTTCACAGCCTACTAGCCCACCTACCTAACCCCCCTACGCTCCGGACCGTCCGATCAAGATCGAACGGCTCTGAAACGGCCTCAAACCCCCCAACCCTAGCCCCTCCTGCTATATATAGACCCCTTCCTTCCATTTTGGGCATCCTAGCCCCTCCCCTACCTCCATTTCCGCGCCCCCCAGCCTCCTC
>NC_041389.1:682678637-682714762 GCF_002162155.2 Triticum dicoccoides | reverse complement strand
CCCATCTGGGCCCGGGTCGGCCCGACCCCGCGCCGCCGCCCGCAGCACAGGAGCGCCCCGCTCCAAGCTCCTCCCGCACGCCTCCTGCCGTCCCGCCCGCCGGCAGCCTCGCCGGAGTGGTGCAGCCGTCCCCGCCGGCGACCCCCAGGCTGGAGCCCCGCCTCCTCCACTCTACCTTCTCCTCCTCCCCTTCTCGTGCTCACCTCGCTCTCTCTCTCTTCTCCTCGCAGGCCACCGCCGCCATGTCCTTCGTCGCCGCCCGAGGCTCCCCTGCCGCCGCCATCGCCGGGAACGGATCCCCGACGCCCGGATCCGGCCTCCCCTCACCGGATCTGGCCTCCTCCGGGCATCCCTCGTCCCGCCGCCGCCGTCAAGCCTCGCCATGGCCTCTGCTTCCTCTTCAGCGAGCAGGGGCAGCCCGCTCGTCCCGCTCGCGTTGACCGCGGCCCAGAGCGTGGGCCAAGGCCCGGCGCCCCTTCCAGCTGGCCTGCCAGGCCTCCTCCACCGAACCGGCCCAAGGCCCAGGGTGAGAAGCCCCCTGCACTTTCCAATATTGAGCTAGCCAGATTCGGCCCGATGTGGTTTTTTTTTCCTGCTGCGAATTTAGCTAATTTCCAGGATTGTCAGTTTTACAGAAAACCCCCTGTAGTTCATGCATTAATAACTCATTAATCGTGCATCGGATTAAAATGTATTATATATGTAAAATGCTCAGAAAATTGTGTAGATTAATAATATGCCATTTTCATCCATGTTAAAATGTTTAAAATGCTGTTTGTTTAAATTTGCTAAAATTGCCATGTTAAAATGCTTTATTTCATCACTAAATAACTGTAGCTCGGATTTTAATAAACTTTATATGTAAATGGGGTGGAAAAATGCCTAGTTTAACATGGTGCACTTTGTTTTCCTGTTTAACAACATTAAAATTGTGTTTAGGGCAGAACAGTACCGAATCTAAAATATGCATATGGGGATTTTTCGGAATTGTTGTTTGTTGTTCCGGCCTCATTTAAACTTGTCTAGATAGGTAGTTTTCTTATGCTTCACCCCTTGCCATGTTTAATAACATTTAATATTGTTGGGTACATAACCGAGAGCTCCATTTAATTTGTAGTATTGTGTGTTGCACTTTGCATTGCCATCCCTCATTAAACCGGACATGCATCATACTTGATTGTGCATCATGCCATGATTATGCTTGTGTGTTTACCATGTTGTTTGTTTCTTTCCGGTGTTGCTTCTTAGTTCCGGTAATGTTGCGATCGTGAGGATTCATTCGTCTACGCTTGGTTTGGTTTCATCCGTTCGTCTTCTTCATGGACTCGTTCTTCTTCCTTGCGGGATTTCAGGCAAGATGACCGCTACCCTGGATCTCAATACTATCATTGCTATGCTAGTTGATACGTTCTATCGCTATGCTGCGCTACCTATCACTTGTTCTTCAAGCCTTCCCAAATTGCCATGAACCTCTAACCTTTGACACCCTTCCTAGCAAACCGTTGCTTGGCTATGTTACCGCTTTGCTCAGCCCTCTTATAGCGTTGCTAGTTGCAGGTGAAGTTGAAGATTTCTCCATGGTGGACAGGGTTATGTTGGGATATCACAATATCTCTTATATTATTAATGCATCTATATACTTTGTAAAGGGTGGAAGGCTCGGCCTTATGCCTGGTGTTCTGTTCCACTCTTGCCGCCCTAGTTTTCGTCATACCGGTGTTATGTTCCTGGATTTTGCGTTCCTTACGGGGTCGGGTGATTTATGGGACCCCCTCGACAGTTCGCTTTGAATAAAACTCCTCCAGCAAGGCCCAACATTGGTTTTACCATTTGCGTCACCACCACCTACATTTCTCTTGGGAGTAATTAACCCAAGGGTCATCTTTATTACAGCCCCCCCGGGCCAATGCTTGTCTAAGTGTTGGTCCAACCTAGAGCACCGTGCGGGACCATCCCTTGGCAACTTGGGTTACGTCGGTTCCTGTACGCTTCGCTTATCTGGTGTTGCCCTGAGAACGAGATATGTGCAGCTCCTATCGGGATTGTCGGCGCATCGGGCGGTCTTGCTGGTCTTGTTTTACCATTGTCGAAATGTCTTGTAAACCGGGATTCCGAGTCTGATCGGGTCTTCCTGGGAGAAGGTCTATTCCTTCGTTGATCGCGAGAGCTTGTCATGGGCTAAGTTGGGATACCCCTGCAGGGTATAATCTTTCGAAAGCCGTGCCCGCGGTTATAGGCAGATGGGAATTTGTTAATGTCCGGTTGTAGATAACTTGACACCAGATCCGAATTAAAACGCATCAACCGTTTGTGTAGCCGTGATGGTCTCTTTTCGGCGGAGTCCGGGAAGTGAACACGGTCTTTGGGTTATGTCTGACGTAAGTAGGAGTTCAGAATCACTTCTTGATCATTACTAGTTGACGAAGATTCCGCTTGCTCTCTTCTCGCTCTTATTTGCGTATGTTAGCCACCATATATGCTTAGTCGCTGCTGCAGCCTCACCACTTTACCCCTTCCTTTCCCTTTAAGCTTTGCTAGTCTTGATACCCATGGTAATGGGATTGCTGAGTCCTCGTGGCTCACAGATTGCTACAACAACAGTTGCAGGTACAGGTTATGCGATGATCATGACGCGAGAGCGATGCTTGCTTGTGTTGAGTTCTTCTTCTGCTTCTTCGATCAGGGGATAGGTTCCAGGTCGGCAGCCTGGGCTAGCAGGGTGGATGTCGTTTGAGTTTCTATTTGTGTTTCATCCGTAGTCGGATGTTGATCTTATGTATTGTGATGTTGTATTCATGTGGCGTTGTATGCCTTATGTATGTATCCCCATCTATTATGTAATGTTGATGTAATGATATCCACCTTGCAAAAGCGTTTCAATATGCGGGTCTATCCTTGGTGGGACCTTCGAGTTCCTTTTGGATAGCGTCGCATATTGGGCGTGACAGAAGCGGCCTACTATATTAGTACCATGGTAGGGAACCATCCTAATGTCCGAGGTATAGACACAGTTGCTTCTCATAAATGGTACTAGTAACGTTGTGTCAACAGCAGTTGGATCGCCTTTCACCATCATCGGATAGTTTTGTCCAAGAAAGAGCGTGTTTTCTCCAAGACTATCAATTCTGTACCAGGGAGAAGGTGTCGGCGCAAGCACACTAGTATCCATCCCGAATACCATGCAACGGGTGTTGGAATAGGTCCGGAGAGTGCGACCAGGGAGACAACACGTGCACCCTCAGTAGTAACTTCATCAGTGGGTTGTATACACACAAGAAGAGGTGATCCATCAGAATTAGTTGCCAGGCGCCACAAAGTATATGGGCGCTGTTCGTCCTCATGCTCGTGATCATCACCATCGTCATCTCCCTCTTGGTTATAAAATTTTTCAAGTATGGGTGGTGGAATGTTCACAGGACCTTGGAAACACAAGAAGAAGGTTAATTAGTAAAGGGAAACTTGCTAACCCGCATGCATGTGGATGAAACAATTATAATTACGGTGGAAGACAAACGTACCGAAAGCATAAGGATTCCATGCAAAAACAGTGCCATGAGTGGTGGCAGCAAACACAAGGCCCTCGTATTGAATTGCATCATAGTACTCATCCGTGTACAGAAGCTGATTTTTGAGCAATATCCATCGAGTCAAACCACCAAAGACGGCAACAAGCTTGTCGAAGATAGAAACAACTTCATAGTTGTTGTAATTCCAAGAGCGGTTGGGAACTCAACAAATTGCTATCTTCCGTAGAAGACAGTCACCAAGATTGTATTGGAACGTGCGTACAATACCGGTGTGCTCAACCTCTGGGCAGTCTACTGAGATTTTTGGAAGTGGAACCCAGTCACGAGTGTACACATTCACAAGTTCCCACTCGCAGTTGGACCCAATGTAAAAAACCCAATATCCATTTGCGCCTGCCCAAGCCTTGCCCTCAAGCGATGGCATCTTAACATCATACGTATTATTATCAAGCGGCATCAACTTGCACAGGGCGAGGCCTCCGTCGTGCCGGCGCCAGTCATCAGGGTCACGGCGAAGAAGATAGGGGAGATCAAACCGCTCCTTGACTCTTGGGTTCCTTGTATTGATGTTATTAGTTGAGTGGAGAATGGGCTTGAACGAACCTGCCATGCTAGACGAGGTGATGACATCACACCGATCAATGAGTTCCTCCACCACGTCATCTTTCAGATCGGGGCAAGAATAACGGGGTCGTTTCCGGCCTGTTCCCTCCATGGATAAGACGATCAAACAATGGCAGAAGAAAGGCTGAAGGGCTAAAGGAAAATGGAGGAGGGAGAGGAAGAGCATACTGACAGCAGTTTCAAATCGAGAGGGAAAGGCGAAGAGTCGGTGGACGGTTGTCAGTTTGCCATGGTTCACGAAGAGGTGCCCCGGCCTACACGTCCGTTCGGAAATACTCCTACTACTCGCCGTCATCTCAGTGATATCTTGGAACGGGACCACATGTCAACGAAACATGGTGTGTAATTTCTCGTGCAAAATGCGATTTGGCCGTGTTGGCCCGAGGTGCCGCATTAGTTTTTTTTAAGTTTGCCGCATTAGTTATCGACCTTTATTTTTTTAACATGCAATCTGAATGGATAGCTCATGTGGTCATCACACGTGAGCGGATATAGTGATGGTTGATTCGCCCGAGCAACTTATTACTGTGGAAATATGGGAGTACCAGCGGATTCAAGGCACAAAGAAATGATGGTTGCTTTGTCTGAGCAACTTTTACTATGGCGAAGCTGGGGCTCTGTGATTTGACTGCTCACTAGTCATTACTACTGCGGCGCAATGACCGGGGTGAATCTTTCCCTGAAGTTGTGTTGTGCAGTCAATATTGCTGCATGGCAGGTGGAGCCGGATGAAGGATGTCCAACATGTCCGCGAAATAAAGTTGAATTGTTTCTGGCATTGCTATCAATCCTTCAGGATTTGTTTATATGTACGCATAATTTTGATGAAATTGTACGTTGATGCAATGAAGGTTTCAACTTTGGTTCCCGCAGGAAAAAAAGGGTTTCAACTTAGGATTCATGTGTCTTCCCTTGAGATTATCTTGTTACAACATTCCATGAAATACAAATGAAACTACCATGGCTAATGCATCTCAATGGTTCGCATATCAGCGCCAATATTCACATCACAACTGAAGACAAAGTTGTGAGAAGGTGTACAAATAAAGAAAAAATATATAATTGATCGATGCTGTTCGTAGGCATGGCTCCATTTCCTTGGCACAATGTTCATTGCTTGGCAGCTAGTTTCACCCAGCTCTGTAGCCAAAAAAGATGTGTATGAAGGACACCACAATCCGATCATTTTGTGCAGCTCCACTAAAATCGAGCGGGCCATCCCTGTTTGCAAAGATATCCAGTCAGTGTGATTACAATAATAGTGGAACTAGATGATGAAACATAACACACATAAATAGAAGTCGATCACCTCTACGATCTCTCTTTAGGACTAACTTCTTGTTGGAGAAGATTAGGCACGGAGTTGGATGAGGAGGATAGCAAAACCAATCTCCCTTTCCGCAGTCCCACAGAAATGTAAAAACGTTGCCCGTGTGACATTTTGGCAGAACTGCACAAAACACTCTTCAGAAAAGTGATTTGTGCAGTTCACCAAAAGGTCGCAATAGCAATGAGGTGAAAATGGATAGCCCTGTTTGCAAAAGGAGGTCGAAAGGAAACAATTACTGCCCAATAACACGAGTTGAAGACACATACGCCGACAAAAAAGAAGCATGTTCCATGTAAAAAGGGAAAGATAGCACATGGTGGTTTATTAAAAATGGTTTAAGGACGAGATTGCAAGATGGAAAGTACGTCGGCCGAGATACAATTTAAGAAAACAACTAAAGAAGATCCACATGGAGCAACGTGGGAAGATGGGCAGTGGAGCAAGGCCGGAGGAAGCTGTACCTGAGGGTCGTTGGGGTGTTACTAGGAGGGTGCCAACGGCCGGGATCTGCCCATACTGCGGCAGCGAGCAAGTGGCGAAGGCCCTACAACGCTAGAGCTTGGTCAGAGAGAACGGCGGGTACCACAGATCGGGATGAGCTGCCTCAACACCGTCGAACAGAGAGACGATGCACATCCTCCCTTTCCACCATCGGCGGGATGCGGCCGGATTACTGACCAACGCTGAGAGAGAGAGGCCACAACGGCCTTGTGTGAGATGGTGTGACGAGAGACAAACCCATTTTTCCATTTTCCCCACGGCAATCGTTTTATATTCTAGGCGTGGTACCCGACCCTCCTTCGAGTAAACAACCGCTACACGCATCAAATTATCATGTGGGTTGCCTTTTCATACAGAAACGAACTCCACCATGTACCCGCGCGGCTGTGGCCGGGAACGAGACGTGAGTACGTGCGTCCTGCGTGCACTTCTTCTTTAGGTGCAGGTATGTACGTGGGTGGGTGTGAGAGAGATGGTTTGTGTGAAATAGAGGCAATGTGTTGATGATATCTCAATTAGAAAACTGTAACATATGCAATGTGTGTGAAATGGAGCCATGGACGTGAGATATCGATAGAATTGAAAACATGTATGAAGTGTGTGGCTGCGTGATCGATAAAGAGTGCCATCGAATTTGTGTTTGCCCACGTCAAAGATACAGGGCGGCTGGCCTACTAGAATTTGAGAGGGCAGAGGTGCAGTTCTTCTCCGTGGCATGGATACCTACCTACAACGTTTGACTATCGTTGTGTGTGTGTGGGGGGGGGGGCGGGGTAGAGACCGGTCGACTAGTATATGTGTGGGGAAGGAGAGAGACCTAGCTATGTATTGAGGGAGATCGATCGACATCCATGGATATGTGTAGTAGAGGAATAAGGTTGGGAAAAAGAGAAAGGTAGAGCGTCAGAGGGTTGGTGGTGGAGTGGCGTCTCACAAATGGTGGGTGAGGCCTGCTAGACAAACGGAGGGTATGAATGCAATATCAATAAGAGAGGGCGTGGGATGTCTGACTGTCTATGCACGTGGGTGTGAGAGACGGGTCGGGAGGTATTCAAAGATGATAAGGGGAGAAGATATGATTGTGGTAAGCATGCATAACTACATAGGAAGATCAACCATCGTGTGTCCGAGAAAAGGAGAGACATAACTAGCGAGGTAAGTGTATTGGTGCTTGGTGAAAACGAATTATAGTCGACCTGGCTATATGTAGGGAGATCAGTTCATATACACGCCTGCATGTGTTAGAAGCAAATAATGTCCAGAGAGGCAGACAAGGGGAGAGGGTGTGGCTAGGAGGTGGTGCGAGAGGTCTACCATGTCGAGGGGGAGGAGTGTGCGAGCATGTGATAAATGAAAAGAGGGGCGGGAGTGTGCACCTGCGTGGAATCGTATTGGCCATATGGGGGGCATGGACGGTGAGAAGAGAAGAGGGTAAGTATATATGTGTTTATTGTAGGCACACTTGGCTAGAGAGGTATATCGACCGGTGTGTGCCAGAAAGAAGGAGTCGGGGGCCTAGCTACACACACCGTTGGTGGACGACCTAAAAAAAATAATGAACGTGCGCGATGGAGGGGACGCTAAGGCTGTGTGAAGGTGTGCATGCACGACCGGCGTGTGCATGCACGATAGAAAGTTAGCGCTAGCTAGCTACAAATAGAAGAGGATCGTGAAGGTGTAAAAGACAAACAAAGATCATAATTCATTATAAAAAAGTGGATACGGATACTTGAAGATATCATAATGTAGAACATTGATTATAATTTGGGCTAATGTGTGGATTTTGCAACTCGGGTCTAAATACTTGTCATAATGTAGGGGGCGGGGCACTATACTTTGTGTGATAAACACGGTGTACGTACGGAACATGGTTTAGATTATGAATATATAGTTAGTACATCAAATGTATTATTATTTGGAATCAACATCAAGTGTATTCAAAAAATAGAATTCGAGTTCATGTAGTACACATAGTTCATATCTATCTCTATAGTAATCATGTGGTGTGTTATTAAGGTAATACACGAATGATGGTTGAACTTGGCAACAATCATGATTGTAGATTCTTATTGAAATAGAGAAACGAATTCAAATTTAGTTCGAATTGCAGCGGTAGTATAGACATTTGGAATGCACTAAAATGTTGGTATGAGTAGGTTACATGCATTATACAGCAAGCAAAAAATTTAATCGGACATAACATGGATTCATACTCCCTCCTTCTATCTATATAGGGCGTAATGAGATTTTTAAGACCGCCTTTGACTATTGACAAGATTAATAGTACATGACATGCACAATGTGAAAATTATATCATTGAAAGAACCTTTCACAGCCGAATTTAACGGTGTGCTTTGTGTAAGTTGCATGTCATATATCATTGCTCTAATATTTGGTCAAAGTTAGCATCGAAAAACGCATTAGGCCCTATATAGATGGAAGGAGGGAGTAGCTTTGAATAGCATTTGTATAGTAAAATGGGGCAAGACTCTCTCTTTGGGTGGTGTGAATAGTTTTATTTTTTCCGTTTTCTTTTTGGTTGAGGGAAGTGCGAATTGATTTGGTACGTATAAGTATAATATTACTACACGTTAGGCTTGTCCCTAAAATACAACCTGCGTCTTGTTATATCCCGAAAATTCAGATATCGTGCTCTCAAAACTGGCACCTCCACAACCCGTGCCTTGCTATCCCGAAATTACAATGCGTGCAAAAACTCCCCCCAGCTGCCAAATCCCGACATGTGAAATCCCCCTTCTAACCCTGACCCGAAAGGGCCGCTAGTTCAAATCGGTGGGGGGTACTTTTGTAACACACCCTACATTTTGGACAAGCGCGTCCCTAAGTCATGCTTCACCCCCTCCCATCGCCCCCTTTTCGCCATTCGAAATCCTAGGCCGCCATAACCTCTCCGCTCCAACTGTGAAACCCCACCCCCCTCCATCCTCCACATCACCGCTGCCCAGCCAGAGCCTCTTCCCCGACGACGTCGTCCACCACAACAGCTCGACGTCCCTCGTCCACCTCCCCGGATGAGGATCCGTCATCCATCTCACCTTCCCGCCAGTTCAGCTGCCTCGTCCTCCACCTCCAAGGAGCTGCTCCGACGATCGCCTCGTCTATTGCAGCGTCTCCATCCCCACAGCGCTGCCTTAACCTACTCCACCGGAACCGCAGCATCCTCACCGACTCCTTGGACGAAGCCAAGGCCTACTCGGCACCACCAAAGAGGTTGTACACTCATCGCATCGCACCTTCTCCTTAACTCAACCTCCTGGTGCTGACGATGCTCCATCCCGCACCCCCATGGAGCGGCTACCTTGAAGCCGGCGCCGCGGGCGACATCTCCATGTTGGCTTTCCCCCAGTGTGAGGCCCCTTCGGCGGCGGCGGCCATACCAGCCGGATCTGCTGCTGCTACTCTGGCTCTCGCTCGCTCGCTCGCGCTACTGCTGCTGCTGCTTTGAGTCTCGATCGATCGCTCGCTCGCCCAGCTGCTGCTGCTCTCCCCCTCGCTTGTGTTGCTGCTCTGCTCCGATTAAGCCACACTTCAGTCGACTGAATCGACTTTTGGGTTAGTCGATTTTCAGGGGTTGGGGGGGCTCGCCGGAGTTAAGGAAGAACCACCCGCAGCGGGGACGAGGGCTCGCCAGAGAGGTACCCCACTATCTATCTTAGGGTTCAGGGTGAGGGCGGGGGGCCTAGAGGGTTGGCCGGGGCGGTGGCGGCGAGTTGTTTCGGGGCGGCGAGGCGGCGCTGGGGCCGGCGGTTCGGCCGGTGGTGGCTGGCGGCTCAGGGGGTGCAGGTTGAAGATGAACTGCAGGCCTTCCCTGTCGGTGTCAAAACCGGCGGATCTCGGGTAGGGGGTCCCGATCTGTGCGTCTTAGGCTGATGGTAACAGGAAGCAAGGGACACAATGTTTACCCAAGTTCGGGCCCTCTCGATGGAGGTAAAACCCTACTTCCTGCTTGATTAATATTGAAGATATGTGTAGTACAAGAGTAGATCTACCACGAGATCGTAGAGGCTAAACCCTAAGAGCTAGCCTATAATGGTATGATTGTAATTGTGATCGGCCTTCTAAGGACCATCCTCTCCGGTTTATATAGGCACCTGAGAGGGCTAGGGTTTACATGGAGTCGGTTAGAAGGAAGGAAACATAATATCCACGCAAAGGAGAGTCCCATCCGGACACGGGGCGAAGTCTTGAGTCTTGTATCTTCACGCTTTAATAGTCCGGATGATGTATACAGTCCGGCTGTCTGGATACACCCTAATCTAGGACTCCCTCAGTAGCCCCTGAACCAGGCTTCAATGACGATGAGTCCGGCGCGCAGTCTTGTCTTCAGCATTGCAAGGTGGGTTCCTCCTTCCGAATACTCCAAGGTTATTATTGAACATGTAGGCCATGTCCGGATCTGCAAAATGATCTTCACAGACCACCGTAGAGAGAATGATACTTCAGCTGACAACTTTTTAAATGACGTGACATGTCTTTACGGTCGGGTCATTATTCGAACCGTTTTTCCGCAACCAGCCACAGCGCGTACTGCGAGGCGGTTTCCTTGACACGTTTTATCAAAGCAGAGATCGTGTCCCCTTATCACGGGATTCTCATCAATACGGGTATGGGTAATCCCCCCGTGCCATCAATCGTGGCGCTTGGGAAGTAAGCGATTCTCAACAGACTAGTGGGGAGGCGCACCGCTTTCGTCGCCTCTATAAAGGGATAAGAGTTCCCTATTCTTACCCATGCCTTCTTCCTCCTTTGCCCACTCTTGCCTCCTCGAGCTCAAGTGCCCTAGTCCAACTCTCCTCCGCACAGTTAAACATGTCCGGAGCAGGAGGTAAGTGGGTGGCTTCCACCGTGAAGGAGAAGAATATCGCAAGTCTTCGGGCGGGCGGATACTTGGCCGCAGACATAGCGCACCGGCTACCAGACGACGGGCAGGTCATTCCAACTCCAGGACCCCACGAGAGGGTCGTGTTCCTTGCCCACTTCGTCTGTGGACTGGGGTTTCCACTCCACCCCTTCGTCTGCGGGCTCATGTTCTACTACGGGCTAGATTTCCGTGATCTAGCCCCGAACTTCATCCTCAACATCTCGGCGTTCATCGTCGTATGCGAGGCCTTCCTCCGCATCAAGCCTCATTTCGGCTTGTGGCTGCAAATCTTCTGCATGAAGCCGAAGATTGTGAGCGGCCAGCAAGCGGAGTGCGGAGGAGCCATGGTGGGCAAGATGCCTAACATCACCTGGCTTGATGGCTCCTTTACGGAAATCGTGAAGGGGTGGCAGTCGGGGTGGTTCTACATCACCGAGCCGCGCGACGCCAACTGGGCGGCGGCCCCCGAGTTACAATCCGGAACCCCCATGCGGCTCACCTCCTGGGAAAAGAGGGGTCTGTCCTGGGGCGAATCTACAGAGCTGACCGGACTCCAAAACTGCATCAAGAGCATGAAGGACAAGGACATCAAGCTTGTCAATGTGATCCAGGTCATGCTTGTTCGCCGGATTCTGCCATGCCAAAGGCGGGCATTCAATCTGTGGGAGTTCGTTCCGGCCGAACACCAGATGCTTCAGAGGCTCTATGGCATGAAGCACAAAAACGCGTGGAAGGCGTTGTTCAAGGCCTCTGAAGTACCTCCTCCCACATCCGAGGATCGTGGGTTCCATGCCGCACGGCCTCCTACTCAGGTGAGTTCTCAGGATACTACCAGACTCGGTTCTTCCCAATATATTCATGGGGGAGCCTTAAGTAATTGTGCATATTTGTTCAGGATTGTGTGGACATAGCGGAGCAGATTAACTGTCCTGCTCCGCTGCCAGAAGGCCCAGCTAATGCTCTCCTGACGGAGATGCTGGTCCCGGCGCCCTAAAAGGGGCCGGAGAAGAAGGCCGATAAGAAGGCCCCAGGGATCCGAAAGGGTCTCTGGCGTAAGGCTGCGCCAAAAGCCTCGTCCGAAGAGGACGAGGAATACTCCTCCCCCGAAGGGGAAGAAGAAGAAGAAGAGAAGGCCGCCCCATCCGGAAAGGATAGGGGGCCCGAGAGGGCGGACCAGGGGACCAGGAAAGGCCCCCGCCGCAAGGCCGTCATACCCTCGTCGTCCGATAAAGACGAGGCAAATTCCTCCCGCGGAGGCGGGGGGAAACAAGAAGACACTCCACCTCCCCGTATTGGGGGGGGGGAGAAAAAGAGGAAGGCCGCCCTGGAGGGGGAGACTGGGACGTCCAAGAAGGCAAAAGCATCCCTTCCGGACTACTCCGCCACCGCCGCAGATAGCGAGGAGGGGTGGCTGCCCAGGAAGAAGCCCCTAGTGCGATCATAAGTATCCGCACTCCATTGTAATTTTGCTTCAAAGTTTTGTTATAACGCCGAACTTGTATGCAGTCCGGCTAGGGCCCATCCCGAGGTGTCGTCTTCGGACGGGTCCTTGAGTGATTCGGCGATGAACTCGCTTCTGACGGCCACCACTTCTCAGCCTGCGGACGACACAGATGTGTTGTCCCAAAGGCTCCCAGAGTGGGGAGAGGTGGATCTGGAGGCGCCCCAACGTGGCATTCCAAAAGCCGGACACGCGGGGTTCAAGATCCCCGCGGATCGTGTTGGTGACAGCCACAGTAAGCCGGACTCTCAGCCGAACACTGTTTTGGAGCCTCCAATGGTTCCGTACTTAGGCGGACAGCCCCTCTTTAGGGAGGGCGAGTCGTCTGTGCCGAGTGCTTCCGCTACGCCCGAGGCGTCGGATCGTCTACTGGAAGTGCTTCGCGGCCCTTCCATAGATGAAGAGCACCGTACTCTCATGAGTGCGGTGATTCAGAAGGTTTCGTCCGCCAAGAGCAGACTAACCGAAGCCTGCACCAGCCTCCTGACAGGCTTTGAGGTAAGTAATAAAAATGTGTGAAATTACCACCTGATAGGTAGTAGCCCCTGATACTCTGTTTGGTGTTCGGAAGGAAAAACCAAACGGAGGGTCAATTATAATCCGCATGAGTCTAACAATAAGTTTGAATGTAAATGAGCAGGCTATGTTGCTTGCCGCTGCGGTCCGTACGGCTGAGATCACCAGACTAAAACAGGACCTGGAGCAGGCGCAAGGAGAGCTCGGCCTCACGAGGACGCAGCTCGAAGAGAGCAAAGGTGAATAATTCCCCTCTCTTATATAATGAATGGTAGATAAAATTTGATCATGCTAACGACGAAGCGCGTGATTTGGTAACAAAGGCCACCATCAAAGTGGCGTCTCTCAAGAAAGCGTTGTCCGAGGCCGAACACAAGGCGGACTTGGAACGTAAGGATTGCAAAGAGCAAGAAGCCCGAGTGGGCAAGGTACAAGAAGAGCTCCAGGAGCTCGGCAAGAAGTTCGAGTCCGTGGAGCATGAGCTTAAGGCAAAAGAGGCTGAGCTTGCGAGGGCCCTTGCAAGCATAAAAGATGCCAAGGCCGAAGTCGAGATTGCATAGCAGGAAATCCAGGAGGCCAAAAAGATAACGGCGGGTAAGAAATTCTTTATGCAAAGCAAACATGTGGAGGAGGCATTTCTTTTACTTACCCGAGTCCGGAGCTCTCCAGGGGCATTCGCAGATCTGCCACGCAGCATATCAGATGTCGTGGAGTTCTACTGTGCACAGGAGGGGAGCTCAACAGAGAAGCTGTTCTGGTCCCAGTATGTCGGGGCCGAACATCCAATGTCTCTGAGTGACCAACTGAAGCAGTTGGTCGAACTCCACAGGGCGGCCGAAGTGGCTATGAAGGATTTCATAGTTTGGATGTGGCGTGCTGAGCCCCTGCCCACCAACTACTGAAGCCTGATCAAGCAGATGGTGAATGCCTGTCCGCGACTGGAAGTCATCAAGCAATCCATTTGCATTGAGGGTGCCCGCTAGGCCTTTGCCCGTGCGAAGGTGCATCGGGGAAAGCTGGATGCGGAGAAGCTGGTGAAGGACGGGCCGCCAGAGGGCAAGCCGCATCGCATTCCGGAGAAGTATTATGATGGCGTTATGAAGGGCGCTCGCCTTGTGGCCAACGAATGTACAAAGGACATAATTTTTGAATGAATTCACTTCTATCATGTTTGTAATTTAAAGACGAAGTTACTTGCGCTATGTAGCGCTTTTGTTATTTAAAATATTACCTTCTATGCGGCTGTTTATCAAATTCTGAAAGTAGGCCAGTCGTCGGCTTCCGCCCCCATGTAACTAGTACTGGGTGTTCGTGGAAAACCCGGACACTCTTTATCCAAATGTTTGGTCCCTTAAGGAGGTGTCCAGCGCAGTGAACAAGGCAATCGGACTATGCGGCTTTATAACCTTCACTTAGCCATAGAAGTCTACAATTTTAAATTTCGGCGAAGCCCCTAGAATCCGGAAGGCCGAATTGGGGCGCTATATATGCCTATATCGGACAAAGCCGAATTATCGCCTAAAGTGGAAAAATCTTTAAGGATTTTAAGACCTCTCGAACAGCAACCAGCTCTCGCCACATCATGTCGGTCAGTTTTCGGCTTTCTCTACTGAGGTGCTCATCCGGAAGAACCAGGGCACAATCGCAGTAGTTCTCCCTGCGCTACCTTAGCCGATATAATGGAACGTAAGGCACCAAAACAAGGGAGCCGGGCTATCCCAACTGTAGACCCAAGACATGACTCGGAGCCTAGCCACACGCCAGCAGGACGTACCGCCCTTGAGCCCAAGTTCCCCAACCTCATTGGGACCAGGGCTCGGGAGGCACTCTTATGGTGGCATGCAGATCTTTGTGAAGACAAGAGGCATTCTAAGACAGAGGAGGAACAGAAGGCAACAAAACCACGGCGAGATCCTTGCCAAAGAAGCACACAAGACCTCCGGCAACATCCTTACCGGGGACGACTATGACGCTATGGCAAGACCCTTGCCGGGGCCCCGGCAAGGCCCTTGCCGAGGACATCCGTGACATCGATGCCAGGCCTGCGCCAGCCACGGTCCCGCCCCCGTTCCCTATGCAGCTGCCAGCCCACCAGCTGGGCAAGCACCTGTGTCTCAATGAAGGGGCTTCCGGACCAATTCGGCGCATGCCTACGTGGTGGCATGCAAATCTTCATGAAGGCCACACCACCGTGCCACCTCACCTGCCTGCCAGCCCTCGTGGTGCCACCTCAGCTGCCAGCCAGCCCCCGTGGCGCAACCTCAACTGCCTGCTAGTCTACATGGCGCCGCACACCTTGCTGGCTCGGGCGCGTGTCGAAGCAGGGAAGAGCGGCAGCGGATGGGACGTGGGTTCACATTTAATGCACCTTGTCCCATATGGCTATCGATAGACTTAAACACAGTACCCCGATGCCACCTCCTGGTACCACTGTGGTGATCCCCTTGCTTATAACAGGAGGACCAAGGCGTCCAGGAGAAGAATTCGGATCCTTGGACAAGTTACGCCCATTGTAGCTAGCTCCAGAAGAAGAACACACAACAGATATCTTAGGCAGGAGTAGGGTATTACGCAAGCCACGGCCCGAACCTGGGTAAATGTCCTGTGTCCACTAAATTGGCCTCCGATCCTGCTCTTATCTCAACCTCGCGCCCCGCAACCCTAGTAGGGATCTCATTTTGGTCCCATAGGTGTCGTTTCCACCGACAGTCCTGCACCTGTTGGGCCAACCCACTGTTTTTGGAGTGACCCCTGCAGCAATCATCTTGGCCTCAGATTCTTCCCACTTAGGCAGGTCAGTCTTGTAGCCACCTCACCCCAGAACATGGTGGTGCTTTTTTTTGTCAGCATTTATCTTATTTATTCTTGACCATTCCTTAGCTGCTTCTGATTCCTTGAACTCCATAAATAAGTCCCAGTGGTCTTTAACCTTCTCTAGTGGTCAAGTGATTTCTGGAGTCTTCTTTGCTGTGTTGTATTTGTCCCATCTATTTGTATTTTTTTTACCTCGCTGGACTTTGTTAATTGAAGAATAGTGCCCCGAAAGGTAGGACCTCGCAGTGCCGGCCTGGCGGAGCCCAGTCTCGGACATGAGGCCTCTGCAGCAGGTTCTCACTGCTGAGGATGCGGGTCGAGCAACGTCGACGTCGAGAACAAATTCTTATGAAAACAAATTCATATGCAGTAATTAGCATTTTATTATGCTACTCATATTTAATAAACTTTTACAACTATATAGTAGATGGGCAAATTTGAAAAACTCTCTATTGGGTTTTCTTCTCCTTCTTCATTTTTTCCTTCGTTTTTTCTTATGTTTGTTTTCGATTTCACTCTACATTTTTGTACATATAAAAAACAATGATAAGTAAAATATCCTTCTTATTTTTATAGAGAACCCACACTTGAACAACATTTCAATTCATCCATTTAACATCCATCTATTTAACATTTCTGTTCATCCATCATTCTAACATACATCAGTATAACATCTATCCATCTACATATTGATCAAACATTCATCCACACACAAAAATATATAAATTCATCTAAAATAAATCTAAAATCCATCTAACATTCATCTAAAATCTATCTAAAAATTCATCTAGCTAGCAAGCGGCGGCGGTGGCCGGCAACCAGAGCAGAGTAGTGTCGTAAGTGCGGGATGAGACCGGAGAGGGAGATGATGAGGGTATACCTAACGGCCGGTGATCGGCCAGCGTCAGGCGTGGCGACAACGAGGACGTGGGCTCGGGGAGGAGGCGCGGGCAGCCGGTGATACGTCTCCAACGTATCTATAATTTTTGATTGTTCCATGCTATTATATTATCTGTTTTGGATGTTTAATGAGCTTAATTTTACACTTTTATACTATTTTGGGACTAACCTATTAACCGGAGGCCCAGTCCGAATTGCTATTTTTTTGCCTATTCCGGTGTTCCGCAAAAAAAGGTATATCAAATGGAGTCCAAACGGAATGAAACCTTCGGGAGAGTCGTTTTCGGAACAAACGCAATCCAGGAGACTTGGAGTGGACGTTAAGGAAGCAGCGAGGCAGCCACGAGGCAGGGAGGCGCGCCCAAGGGGAGTAGGCGCGCCCTCCACCCTCGTGGTCCCCTCGTGGCTCGTCTGACCGACTTCTTTTGCCTATATATACTCATATACCCTGAAAACATTTGAGAGCACCATGAAACCCTATTTCCACCGCCGCAACCTTCTGTACCCGTGAGATCCCATCTTGGGGCCTTTTCTGGCGCTCCACCGGAGGGGGAATCGATCTCGGAGGACTTCTACATCAACACCATAGCCTCTCTGATGAAGTGTAGTAGTTTACCTCAGACCTTCGGGTCCATAGTTATTAGCTAGATGGCTTCTTCTCTCTCTTTGGATCTCAATACAAAGTTGTTCTCGATCTTCTTGGAGATCTATTCGATTTAATTCTTTTTGCGGTGTGTTTGTCAAGATCCGATGAATTGTGGGTTTATGATCAAATTATCTATGAACAATATTTGAATCTCCTCTGGATTCTTTTATGTATGATTTGTTATCTTTGCAAGTCTCTTCAAATTATCAGTTTGGTTTGGCCTACTAGATTGATCTTTCTTGCAATGGGAGAAGTGCTTAGCTTTGGGTTCAATCTTGCGGTGTCCTTTCACAGTGACAGCAGGGGCAGCAAGGCTCATATTGTATTGTTACCATCGAGGATAAAAAGATGGGGTTTATATCATATTGCTTGATTTTTCCCTCTACATCATGTCATCTTGCCTAATGCATTACTCTATTATTATGAACTCAATACTCTAGATGCATGCTTGATAGCGGTCGATGTGTGGAGTAATAGTAGTAGATGCAGAATCATTTCCATCTACTTGTCGTGGACGTGATGCCTTTATACATGATCATGCCTAGATATTCTCATAACTACACACTTTTCTATCAATTGGTCGACAGGAATTTGTTCACCCAGTGTAATACTTATGCTATCTTGAGAGAAGCCACTAGTGAAACCTATGGCCCCCGGGTCTATTTTCCATCATATAAGTTTCCAATCTATTTTATTTTGCAATATTTACTTTCCAATCTATGTCATAAAAATACCAAAAATATTTATCTTATTATCTCTATCAGATCTCACTTTTTGCAAGTGGCTGTGAAGGGATTGACAACCCCTTTATCGCGTTGGTTGCAAGGTTCTTATTTGTTTGTGCAGGTACGAGGGATTTGAGTGTAGCGTCCTACTGGATTGATACCTTGGTTCTCAAAAACTGAGGGAAATACTTACGCTACTATGTTGCATCACCCTTTCCTCTTCAAGGGAAAACCAACGCATGCTGAAGAGGTATCAAGAAGGATTTCTGGCGCCGTTGTCGGGGAGTCTACGCACAAGTCAAGACATACTAAGTACCCATCACAAATTCTTATCCCTCGCATTACATTATTTGCCATTTGCCTCTCGTTTTCCTCTCCCCCACTTCTAAAACAATTTTCGAAAACCTTTGCCTTTTCTTCGCCTTCTTCCCGTATGTCTTTTTGTTTGTGTTTCCATGTGCCTTCTATTTGCTTGCATCTTTTCTTGCTAAAAATCTATTGATATGGATCCACTTAAAGTGTTCTACTTTGATAATCTTTGATCTATTTGTGCTCATGCTGAAACCTCAACCAGTTTAGTTGAGCATGCTCATTTTGTGCGTCATCGTTTTTTTGAAAAGGGGAAGCTCTTATGGTATCAAATAAATAGTTTGCTATGCTATGCTTGGAATCTGTGTGAAATTTATGATTTTACTTGTTGCTCTAAGAACCCTAAAAAACACCTTCCCTACCTATGTGAGTTTAATGATAATTAAATCTTATCTTCTTATGGAAAGGGTGTTTATAGTTACTATGATATCAAACAAATTGAAGAATTTGTTGTTTTTAAGGGTGCTCATGAAGTTGCTTCTTTGATTGAAAAGTATGATATTACTCTTTATAAATCTGAAAATTCCGACATACTTAAATATTGCTATGAAAATTATGCTCATAATGCCTATGTTAAGGAATTTATTGAGAGAATGACCATTGCTTTGGAAGAAAATAAAGATATGCATGAATCTTTAGATAATTATGATTCCGATGATTTGATTGAAATATCAATTGATGGACATGATGCTTGCTATTCTTGTGGCCATGATGCCAATATTTATGAAGATGAATTTGCTATAGTTCCTTATGTTAAACATGAGATCGTTGCTATTGCACCCATACTTGATAGTTCCTTTGATGAAAAGCATGATTGCAATGATGTTATTATAAATTCTCTTGATGTCAATTGTGCTAATAATATGCAAAACCCTAAGCTTGGGGATTCTAGTTTTGCTATGTCTACTACTTGTTGCAATGATCATGATTGGGGTGATTCTTCTTATGATCTTGAAAATTTATTTAAGCCCCATGATGAATATGAGATTGATAATAATGTTTGCAATAATATTTAAAGTGGGTTTGGAAGAGTGTCCACTTTAGATCCCACATATTTGGAGAATGTTCAATCTTATGAAGTTTTTGATAAAAGTGGGTTTGGAGAGATCATGACTTTAGTTAATGTTAATCCCACTATTTTGGAAGAGTGTCAACTTTGCATACATGTGGATCATGTTAAGAATATGTTTTGTGATAGCTATATTGTTAAATTTGCTTATGACACTACACGTAATTATTATGAGAGAGGAAAATATGGTTGTAGAAATTTTATTGTTACTAAATTACCTCCCGTTATGTTGAGATTGCTATTGTTTCTCTCTTCTTCCATGCATATGGTAGTTTTTCCTTGCCTTGATAACTTGTTTGCTTATAAAATTCCTATGCATAGGAAGTATGTTAGACTTAAATGTGTTTGTCACATGTTTCATGATGCTCTCTTTGTGTTTCAATTATTATCTTTCGTGTTAGCATCATTGAAATCTTATGCCTAGCTAGGGGCGTTAAATGATAGCGCTTGTTGGGAGGCAACCCAATTTTATTTTTTGTTCTTTACTTTTTGTTCCTGTTTAGTAATAAATAATTCATCTAGCCTCTGGTTAGATGTGGTTCTATGTTTTAATTAGTGTTTGTGCCAAGTAAAACCTATAGGATCCTCTTGGCTGATAGTTAATTTGACCTTGCTGAAAAATAGAAACTTTTGCGCGCACGAGAATAATTTTCATAAATCACAGAAACGTGCTTTTCAGTTGATTATTTTTTAAGAAGATTAATAAACAAATTTTCTATGACTTCCTATTTTGGTAGAATTTTTGGGTTTACAAAAGTATTCTAAAGTTACAGATTGCTACAGATTGTTCTGTTTTTGACAGATTCAGTTTTTCGTGTGTTGTTTGCTTATTTCGATGAATCTATGGCTAGTATCGGGGGCTATGAACCATAGAGAAGTTGGAATACAGTAGCTTTAACATCAATATAAATAAATAGTGAGTTCATTACAGTACCTTAAAGTGGTGGTTTGTTTTATCTCGCTAACGGAGCTCATGACATTTTCTGTTGAGTTTTGTGTTGTGAAGTTTTCAAGTTTTTGGGTAAAGATTTGATGGATTGTGGAATAAGGAGTGGCAAGAGCCTAAGCTTGGGGATGCCCAAGGCACCCCAAGGTAAAATTCAAGGACAACCAAAAGCTTAAGCTTGGGGATGCCCCGGAAGGCATCCCCTCTTTCGTCTTTGTCCATCAGTAACTTTACTTGATGTTATATTTTTATTCACCACATGATATGTGTTTTGCTTGGAGCGTCTTGTATGATTTGATTCTTTGTTTTTTTAGTTACCACAATCATACTTGCTGTACACACCTTTTGGGAGAGACACACATGAATCAGAATTTATTAGAATACTATATGTGCTTCACTTGTATCTTTTGAGCTAGATAATTTTGCTCTAGTACTTCACTTATATCTTTTTAGAGCAGGGCGGTGGTTTTATTTTATAGAAATTATTGATCTCTGATGCTTCACTTATATTATTTTGAGAGTCCTTTAGAACAGCATGGTAATTTGTTTTGGTTAAAATTTTAGTCCTAATATGATGAGCATCCAAGATAGGTATAATAAAAACTATCATATAAAGTGCATTGAATACTATGAGAAGTTTGATACTTGATGATTGTTTTGAGATATGATGATGGTAATATTAGAGTCATGCTAGTTGATTAGTTGTGAATTTGAGGAATACTTGTGTTAAAAGTTTGTGATTCCCTTATTAGTATGCACGTATGGTGAACCGTTATGTGATGAAGTTGGAGCATGATTTTTTTATTGATTGTCTTCCTTATGTGTGGAGGTCGGGATCGTGCGATGGTTAACTCCTACCAACCCATCCCCTAGGAGCATGCGTGTAGTACTTTGTTTCGATAACTTGTAGATTTTTGCAATAAGTATGTGAGTTCTTCATGACTAATGTTGAGTCCATGGATTATACACACTCTCACCCTTCCACCATTGCTAGCCTCTCTTGTGCCTTGTAACTTTTGCCGGTATCATACACCCACCATATACCTTCCTAAAAATAGCCACCATACCTACCTATTATGGCGTTTCCATAGCCATCCCGAGATATATTTCCATGCAACTTTCCACCGTTACGTTTATTATGACACGCTCCACCATTGTCATATTTCTTTGCATGATCATGTAGTTGACATCGTATTTGTGGCAAAGCCACCATTCATAATTCTTTCATACATGTCACTCTTGATTCGTTATCCCGGTACACCGCTAGAGGCATCCACATAGAGTCATATTTTGTTCTAAGATTCTTGAGTTGTAAGTATATAAAAGTGTGATGATCTTCATTATTACAGCATTGTCCCATGTGAGGAGAGGATGATGGAAGCAATGATTCCCTCACAAGTTTGGATGAGTCTCCGGACTTTATGAAAAATAAAAGAGGCCAAATAAGCCCAAATAAAAAAAGGCCAAAGAAGCCCACCATAAAAAATGAGAGAAAAAGAGAGAAGGGACAATGTTACTATCCTTTTACCACACTTGTGCTTCAAAGTAGCACCATGATCTTCATGATAGAGATTCTCCTATGTTGTCACCTTCATATGCTACTGGGAATTTTTCATTATAGAACTTGGCTTGAATATTCCAATGATGGTCTTCCTCAAATTGCCCTAGGTCTTCGTGAGCAAGAAAGTTGGATGCATACCCACTTAGTTTCTTTTGATGAGCTTTCATACACTTATAGCTCTAGTGCATCCGTTGCATGGCAATCCCTACTCACTCACATTCATATCTATTAATGGACATCTCCATAGCCCGTTGATACGCCTCACTACTAGGAAAAGGGCTATAGATAATATTGACATTAATGGCACACCACACATGCGGTGCGCCACTGCTATATAGCAATGGCGCACCACGTGCTGGTGCGCCATTAGTGTCCACCACACTAATGGCGCACCACGCCTACGGTCCTCCACTACTAGCAATTTTTTTTATTTTTCCAAAACTAGTAATGGCGCACCAGGGCATAGTGCGCCATTACTAGTTATAACTAGTAATGGCGCATCACACACCACGTGCGCCACTAGTAGCAATTTTTTTTACTTTTTTTTCAAAAATAGTAATGGCGCACCAGAGTATAGTGCACCATTACTAGTTCAAACTAGTAATGGCGCACCACATCCACGGTGCGCCACTACTAACTTTTTTTTTGCAAAACTAGTAATGGTGCATCACATAACTGGTGCGCCATTAGTAACCAGGGTTACTAATGGCGCATTTTTAGGTGGTGCACCATTAGTAACCTGAGACCAGCTAGGATATTTTGGATAGCCACCTACCACACTCACTTTCCCCACTTCATTCTCTCCACCTCCTCCTCCAAGCTTGTCTCGGCTGCCTCCTCCTCCTCACCTCATTTGCACCATAGATTCACCCAAATTAAGTGGTTAAATTACCTTTTATTGATAGGTAAGTAAGGGGAAAGCTTTCTTTATGTTGTAGATCTGCTTTTTTCTCCCTCCAACAACGTGCACATGCACTTTTTATGGCCTAGCTAGATCTAGTATGTTTGTGGTGTTGCATATGTTTGTGATGTTTCATATATGTTTGTGTTTGCAGGTACCGGTATTTGAAATGCGATAGTTTCCAATATTTTGCCGGAATGTTGATTCATTTCCGTTTCGGCGAGAATTTGGCACTATGCATTCTTTTTGGTCCTATTTTTAGGCAAAGTCATGCCAAATTTTTTCTTGGTCCTAAAATATCGTTTTGCTCTACCCCGCAGGCGACCATGGTCCACACGATGACTGAAGGCATCGTGAATAGGTTTTTGAGCTCCCCGAAGGCCGAGATGCTTCAAAAGAACAAGACGAAGATAAGATGTCCTTGTTGAAGATGCAAGCTGAGGAGCCTTATGGACCCGGATTCCGTACAGGTGCGGGACCACCTGCTCTTGCGTGGTTTCATGGATGGCTATCGGTGGCAAGGTGATGAATATGATTATGAAGTCGTCCATGGGGGGCGGGCAAGAAATGAGGAAGGTCATGAGCAAGACAACCGCGGCGAGGGCAGGCGAGAAGACGAAGAATCTCCAGGACATGATCACAAAGTACATGCAGTACACAATCATCATGTAGAAGATGTCGGACATGATGATGAGGAAGATGCCGGAGCAGACGAAGGGCATGATCATGAAGATGAAGATGCCGGAGCAGACGACGATGGACCATCGATGGGCTGGGTGCAGGACCCTCATATTCAAGAGCTGCTTCTCAAGCAGATGGATAACGCAAGAGCTGCCGCCCGAGGGAAAGCCAAGCTGGATCAACTAGAGATAGACGCGGTTACTCGATTGTATGAAGGATGCAGGCCCGAGGATACCCGCCTGAAAGTAACGCTCATGGCTCTGGAGATGAAGGTAAAACACAAAATTACCGACGCATGCTTCCACGAGAACATGTCATTCTGGCACGAACGTGTTCCCAAGGGGAACAAGTGCCCGACCAGTTTCGAGGAGGCGAAGAAAATCTTATGTCCTCTAGATTTACCACACGTGAAATATCACGTGTGCATGAACAATTGCATCATTTATCGGGACGAGCACGCGGAGTCAACCATATGTCCGATGTGCGGCGTCAGTCGATACAAGAAGAGGAAGAAAGCTCCTCAAAAAGGGGTGTGGTACTTTCCAATCACTCCTCGTCTGCAGCGGTATTTCGTGGACCTTAAGGTAGCAAATCTCCTGAGTTGGCACGCGGATAGGGAGGAGAAGAGGCGAGAAGATGATGGAAATGATCCGGATATAAATAAAAAAATACAAGATGTTGAGTCACCCTAAGGATGCGAGCCAGTGGCAAGCATTGAACTTCGAATACCCAGAATTTGGGGACGATCCAAGGAACATCGTGCTGGGTGCGAGCACCAATGGAGTCAATCCGTTTGGAAGCCAGAGAAGCACACATAGCACCTGGCCTGTGTTTGTGTGGATGTACAACCATCCCCCCTGGTTGTGCATGCAGAGGAAGTACATTCACATGAGTATGCTAATTGAAGGGCCGAAACAACCAAGGAATGACATCAATCTGTATCTGGGGCTGCTGAAAGAGGAGCTAGACACGCTGTGGAAAATGCCAGCCAATACGTGGGATGCTGCAAAAAAAGAATATTTCCCTATGAGAGCCGCACTGATCACGACGGTGCACGACTATCTCGGTTACGGATACATTCATTCGAATATAATGTCCTTTGTGCATTGACCCTCTATCAAGCGAGCACCCTCTAAAACATCGTCTAAATAGCGCTCCGGCATGCGGTGGTCCTTGCCTTTGGGAGGACACGCAACCGCGACCACAACGGCCTTCATCTTCGCCTAGTGCACCTTGACACGGGCGAAGGCCATCCGTGCACCTTCTATGCACACTGACCGCTTGATTGTGTCAATTCGGGGCACGGCATCAATGAGTCGCTGCACAAGGCCAAAATAGCTACTCGGAACGGGTTCGGCTGGCCACAGACGGACTATGACCTCCTTCATGGCCGCTCTGGACATCCTATGCAGCACGGCCCAGTGCGCCATTTGGTCGTTCAGCAGCGCCGAGCGTTCCTGCATCGCGAACTGCGACCAAAACAGCTTCTCCATCGCATGCCCCTCCTAGGCTCGGTAGAATTATGCAGCATCGGTGGCGCTCTTTGGAAGATCCACAAAGGCGTCTGGAGAACTCCATAGTCGATTAAGCAAGGCATACCTCTGATTGCCAAACTTAGACTATAAAATAAAGGGCTTACCAGCCGCTATCTTCCCGGCCTGTCGGATCTCCTCGTGAGCCGCTCGGGTTTTGGACCTTGCTTCTTGGGCTTCCTGAAGGGCCTTGGCGAGCTTGGCCGCCTTAGCTTTATTCTCCTCCTCGAGGAGCTCGCACTTGCGAGTGGCACCCTTGAGCTCTCACTCAACTTTGGATACCCGCTCCTCGAATTGACGCCAGGTGGCTTGTTCGTCCTTCAAATCGGCAGCCGCTTTCTCAGCGGACGCATCGCTCACACTTGCCTGCTCCTTCGTGCAGGCAAGGTCCCTCCTGAGGGTATCGACCTTAGCAGCGTGTAAGCTTCAACTTAGCATTTACTAACTAATTGTATATGGAGCACTTGAAACATACCTTGCGCCTCGTCAAGCCGCTTGTTAATCCGGATATTGTCCTCGTCGACCAGCTGTAGTTTCCGCTTCAGTTCGGAAATTTGGCGACCTGAGCGGTCGCCCCTAACAGTGAAGCCCTTTTTTATCAAAAACATAAGTATGTTATTTCCTGCGGATATCTATAGACCCTTTGTTCGTCCTCTTTCATTGGCCAGAAAGAGTCTCAGGGGCTACTATCTATATACAGACATATTTTTATATGGAAAGCGGCTAAAGACATTACATTGCATACCTCGAAGCCTGTTAGTAGGCTCGTGAAGGCTTCATTCAGTCCGCTCTTAGCATAGTGAACCTTCTCAACCACCATACCCATCAAGCTACGGTGCTCCTCCAAGACAGATGCACTTTGCAGAGCATCCATCAACATGTTAAGCGCCTCTGTATTAATAGAGGTCGCCGCTGGAATAGCCATCTCCCCCTCCTGCCGAGGGGGCTGCTGATCTGGTTCCGGGACCGTTTGGGTCTCCGGAACAGTATCCGGCCGGGGGTCGCATGATCCTGGACCCCTGATGCCGGTCTTCACGGGGGTTGCGCCCCTCATGTTCTCGACGGCCAAGGTGTCATCCTCCGGCGCCGTCTTGGTCCCCTCCCGCACTTCTCCGGAGCCCGGAGAAACACTTTGGGATGACACCTCGGTGTCGTCCGCCCTAGGAGGCGGGGAAGCCTGTGGAGGCGTCTCGCTCTCCATCTTCTTCAGTGAAAGATCCCCTGACGACGATGATTCTTGAGGAATGTCACGGACCGGACTGAAACACAAAATTTGATATCCGTAAAAAGATTAGATATGTATAAGGCATCTTAAGGTACTTACAATACGGCAAGGGGCTTGGCTCGGTGGCGGTTCCTGGGGACAGCTTCGGTGCCCGAATCCAAATCATCTAAGAGGGGTATCTTTCCCTTCTTGGACGCACCCTCCTCCGGATCTACGGAAGCCACCCTCTTCTTCCTCCTCCTCCTCCTTGTCCTCGTCTTCGTCCACCTTGTGAAAGGAAGGAGCCTCAGTTCCTCCGAACATGGTGCCAGAAGTTTCTTCGTGATGGAGGCCGCCTTCTGCCTCCTTGCTCTTCTTCTTCTTCTTGTCCTTCTTTGCCAGCGCCTGGTAGGGCGTCGGGACCAGCATCTTCATCAACAGAGACTCGGCTGGGTTTTTGGGGTGCAGGGCCGGACACTTAATCCGCTTTGCCTTCTTTATCCAGTCCTATTCAGAGATACAATTTCCATAACCCCTCCCTATGATTGACAAGCTAAGTAATGTTCGGAAATATGATACTTACGGGAGATCCCGGATTGTTGCAGTCAAGGCCAGTGTCGTCAGACGTCCTTGGCCACTTCTTCTGCTTCTTGAAGAGAAGCTTCCAGATCCCTTTGTGCGTCGTGCCAAAGAATCGCTGCACAGTCCGTGGCCCCTTTGGATTAAACTCCCACATTTTGAGAGGCCGTCGTTGGCAGGGGAGAGTTCGGCGGATGAGCATCACCTGAATCACATCAGCAAGAGTGATGTCCTTTTTATCATACTCTTGATACACTTCTGCAGCATCGACACTTCGTCAGGGGATCCCCAATCCAGACCCTTGTTGGTCCCGGATGCGAGCCGCAGTGGAGGTCCAGATCTGAAAGCACAAGCAGCAGCCCACTTGGTGCCGCGGGGTTCGGTGATGTAGAACCACTCCTGCTGCCACACCTTGACAGTATCCACAAATCTCCCTTTGGGCCCAGTAACATGGTTGAGCTTGCTCACCATGGTGCCGCCACACTTGGCGTGATGGCCTTCAACCACCTTCGGCTTCACATTAAAAACCTTGAGCCATAAGCCGAAGTGTGGGGGGACGCGGAGGAATGCCTCACACACGACAATAAACACCAAGATGTGGAGGAAGGAATTCGGGGCCAGATCATGGAAATCCAACCCGTAGTAGTACATGAGACCTTGTACAAAGGGATGGAGGGTGAACCCAAGTCCTCGGAGGAAGTGGGGAATAAAAACCACCCTGTCAACGAGCTCCGGGGTGGGGATGATCTGCCCTGGGGTTGGAAGCCTGTGTTTTATCTCCGCTGTCAAGTACCTCGCCTCGCGTAGATCTTTGATGTCCTTCTCCATTATTGAGAAGGCCATCCCCTTGCCCTGGGAGCTGGATCCGGCCATTGCTGGAGAAGTTGGGGCAAAGGGAATGTTTAAAACTTGGGCGCTGGAGCTCAGGGACGGAAAGGCGGAGGAAGAAGAAGGCGTGGGGTGAACAGATGGGTCCTTGCCCTCTTATAGAGGTAGTGAATATCAAGAGCCCCCTCATAAGCCTTAAACTTCATCTGTTCCCAAGGACACGTGCGAACGACACGGTTGGATTACCCAAACCCGCATTGATAAGGATCCCGTGATAAGGGGGCATGATATCTGTTTTGCCAAGACGTGTCAATGGTCGTGCATCGAAACGCAAAGCGGGGGCTGTAAAATGGTTCAGAATAATGATAAGGCCAGAACATAACGTCCCGCCGAAAATGTTGCCCGTGGACGTGACTTATTTTAAGTATTGTTGCCTTTTACATCTTAGGGTTGTACGTGTTAAGCTGGGCCAGATACAACTCTTATGTGCGGAAGACTGCTTTGGAGTATTCGGAGAAGGAACCCGCCTTGCAATGTCGAAGACAATCTGCGTGTCGGATACATCATCATGGAAGCCTAGTTCAGGGGCTACTGAGGGAGTCCTGGGCTAAGGAGTCCTCGGGCGTCTGGGCTATTTGATATGGGTCGGACTAATGGGCCGTGAAGATATGAGATTAAAGACCTTTCCCCGTGTCCGGATGGGACTCTCCTTTGTGTGGATGGCAAGCTTGGCATTCGGATCATGCATCTTCCTTTCTCTGTAAACCGACTTTGTACAACCCTAGATCCCTCCGGTGCCTATATAAACCGGAGGGTTTAGTTTGTAGGGCAAGAACAATCAGATAGGCTAGACATCTAGGGTTTATCCATTACGAACTCGAGGCAGATCAACTCTTGTATAATCATCAAAGTCAATCAAGCAGGAAGTAGGGTATTACCTCTATTAAGAAGGCCCGAACATGGGTAAACATTGTGTCCCCTGCCTCATGTTACCTTCGATCCTTAGACGCAAGTTCGGGACCCCCTACCCAAGATCTGCCAGTTTTGACACCAAAACAATATGCACCATTCAAAGCCACATCATCAACTTTCAACCCTTTTCTGACTTCATTTGCTATTTTTCATGCATTTAATGATGTTTTGAGCTAAATGACCCTGAAATTGAAAAGCACTACAAATGAACTCTAAAAAGGCTGAAACTTGGCATGGTATCATAATTTCATCCATATAGCATGTGCTAAAAGGTTGAGAGGGTTACGGCAAAAACTGGATGCACTTCATGTACAAACTGGACAATCTTTTTCAAAGTATCAGGGTTTCGGACGAAAACTCATCTATTACAAAAGGATTACATTTTTTAACTTATTCTAACTCCAGACTTTTTGTGCATTCAATATGCACCATTCAAAGCCACACCATCAATTTTCAACCCTTTTCTGAGTTCATTTGCTATTTTTCATGCATTTAATGGTTTTTGAGCTAAATGACTCTGAAATTGAAAAGCACTAGAAATGAACTCTGAAAAGGTTGAAACTTGGCATGGTATCATAATTTCACCCACATAGCATGTGCCAAAAAGTTGAGAGGGTTACAGCTAAAACTGGATGCACTTCGTGTACAAACTGGACAATCTTTTTTAAAGTATCGGGGTTTCGGACGAACACTCATCTATTACAAAGGGATTTCATTTTTTTAACTTATTTTAACTCCAGACTTTTTGTGCATTCAATATGCACCATTCAAAGTCACATAATCAATTTTCAACCATTTTCTGACTTCATTTGCTATTTTTCATGCATTTAATGATTTTTGAGCTAAATGATCCTAAAATTGAAAAGGACTACAAATGAACTTTCAAAAGGTTGAAACTTGGCATGGTATCATAATTTCACCCACATAGCATATGCTAAAAAGTTGAGAGGGTTACAGCAAAAACTGGATGCACTTCGTGTACGAAGTGGACAATCTCTTTCAAAGTATCAGGGTTTCGGACGAAAACTCATCTATTACAAAGGGATTATATTTTTTTAACTTATTCTAACTCTAGACTTTTTGTGCGTTCAATATGCACCATTCAAAGCCATTGATAAGTGCATTTCATATATATAATTTGGCACTCAAATTTAGCATCTATCGTGATATATCCATCCATTCTTGCTATGAGTTGTGATATATTTGAATGAAAATCATATAAAAGATCATTTACTTGTCATTTGTTTATTTTACAGAAAAGTGCGATAAGGCACTATAATCTTGAAGATCTTGTCTACAAAGAAAGAGGATACAAGACCGAGGGCCAATAGAAGAGAATGGGGGACTCGAGTATGAAGAATTAAAGAAATGGAGGGCCAAAACTAAAGAAGAAAGGGATCTACTTGAGGCTAAAGAAGAGAAGAAGGAGGGCAAAAGTGCAAAAATGCAGATCTGGGAGGGGATCAAAATCCCTAGCCGCAACTCCATTGCAATTAGGCCTGGCACACATCTCTCTCCCCCAACCTCCTTCTCCACCTCCGGCCGCCGCCACGGCCAGGCCGGCGTGGTGGTGCGCCATCCAGCGCCATCCATCCACCAACAACACCATCACCTCCCAGCCATCCATGCAGCTAGTGCCATCCATCATCTCCACCTCCACCCAGCGCCTCCGCATCTCCACTCCACCACCGCGCCATCCAACACCACCACCACGCCTCCACGACACCCAGCGCCACCACTCTCAATCTCCTACTGCTCCTAACCTTCTTCGCGCCACCTGCTGCTGCTCTTCTCTGAACCCTGTGTTGCCGCCCTTCTTCTCTTCCTACTGTTACTACTCCATCTCCATCGCCCCTTGTTGCCGTTGCCTCAACCTGCTGCTTCTTCCTCTCTGAATCCCTACTGCTGCTACCTTTCTTCTCCCCTTGCTACTGCTCCTCTTTCTAGCACCCCCTTTGCTGCTCCTCTTTCCTTCGCTTGCTCTTCTTCTTCCCCTGCCTTGCTAAAGTTCTCTCCTCACGCCCTCTGCTGCTGCTCCTTCTCAACCCCCCTGCTGCCTCTGTTTCTTCTTGAACCTGAACTCTCTCTCTCTCTCTCTGAATTTTTTGTAAGCTAAGATGTGTAAAACTTTGTAATGTTCAGATTCTAAGAGCACTTCCAATCTGATATATGTTTAGTAGGTACTTGTCATTTTCTGTTAATTAATATTTTCCTAGTGTATGTGTGTGATCTCCTTTGTGTTCATTTCTTGACTTGTGCTTGTTCAGTTTGAATCATTTTGTTGATCTGTGAGCACTTCTTGTAACCCCCTGGTCGTATACATGTGTGCTTATGTGTGTATTGTAGACCCTGTGTTAACTATGTGCATGTGAAATTATATATGTATGTGGTGTGAAACTTATATATCCCAGCACCATACTACTTGTGCATGTTCAGCACTATGATACATCTTTTATTTCTAGTTCATATATTCTCCTATGTACTTGTGATATGTACGTGCTTTTGATGTGAATCACTTCTGTCCTTGTCCCATTATCTTTGTTCTGTGTTTTTCTTCTTATATATAACTACTAGTTATATTTGTGATCATATATTAGTACTTCCTTTTTGTCGATGTTGATGTTCTGTGTGTTTATTTTAGTTTTTCAAGTAATATGAAAATACCAAATAGAAAGCAAGTGAGTTCAATCTTAATCTTCCCGTGCTGTTTGTCATTTTATTTGTCATCGTTCTTGATTATTTTAGGTTTATATTTCCTTGCAATCATCATCTGAATTGTGTTACCTAGCTTTAGCCAAGCACGATCATCGATTTGCCTTGTCCCTGAGGAGAACACGACACTCCTAGTTTGGGGCGTAAAACCCCCGCTATACTTTCAATAGATCATTTTGGCGCCGTTGCCGGGGACTAGCGTCGAGCGATTGTGCTAGGCTATAGACTAGGTTTTTCTTGTTTTCATCTTGTGCCATATATTTGTGATATATCTCTAGCCACTAACCCCTGTTCTAGTTAGTATCTTTTTTGTTTTCTTTTCCTTTTTGCAGGTTAGAACTATCTTCTCGGTTATGGCTTACTATTCAGATCATCAGGCTTATCCGAGCAACACTACAAACAGCACGGAAAGTGTTCAAGAACTGATAGGTAAGATTTCCCATCGATTAGATGATTTAGCTCGGCAGCGAGAAGTAGTTTTTGAGGATATGCCTAGTTCTTATGATCCTTATTCCAGAGGCCATCCTTATGTTGCTCCTACTTGCCATATTTGCGGATTTCAGGGCCATTCGCCCGCTGAATGTCAGCGTGGCTACTCTCACACTCCAGATTGTTTTGGCATGAGCTTCGCTCAAGAGCATAGCTCATACCAAAACAATTACTCACATGGGTGGCCTGAAAACCCTAATATGTCATATAGGATCAACAACCCTGAGATCTCACCGTTTGCTTCTAGTAATCATATGCAGGGATTTAGGTATGAAGAGGAGAGCCACAACTATGCTCCACAACAGTCTTATTCAGCTCCTATTCATATACCTCAGCACCAGGAGATGTTGCCAATGGAGTTAGATGGTCCTCCATTTGGTCAACCAACACCTTCAACACAAGTGCCTACTCAAGATGAGTTCGATGACATAGACAAGCTCGCCTTTTGAGTCTCGAGTTCTCTTGGAGTGCCGAGGATGATCCTATTAGGAAGGTTATACTAGATGAAATGAAGAAGATCAAGAGTGGAAAAGAGCTAGTGGAAGAAGTAAGGAAGATTGAGAAGAACATCAATGCTGGCAGCACTATTTCTTCACAGCTAGAGCTGAGTGTTGCCGAGATTCCCCTTGATACATGTGAGGTTCCAACACCATCACATCCAGTTGAGCAAGATAGCAAGAGTCCAGAGGAAGAAAGACCTCAGATTAAAGAAGATGAACTAGAAGACAAGGAATAAGATGATCAAGAGCTGCAATTCCCAAGTGATCAAGTTGAAGACTCATCATCTACTCCTCCTGAAGAAGTACAAGAAGCTGCTGTAGATGAAGATGAAGAACATGAGATTCATTTGCCTATTGTCATACCAGAGAGTGATGTGTCAGGTTTACCCAATCCTCTTGATGACATGATGCCTTGTGATTTCTTTGCTACTACCTTTCATTACATGATACCATCACTTAAGATTGATTTGAAAAATCATTTACTTGGATATGATGATACATACACTGTTGGTGGCATTGTTCTCATTTGTGATGATCACAACTACTTTCCTCATGCTAGTCTTGAGCTTAATGATAAATGTCATCCTCGTGTGAGTATTGACCATGCTGATTTCTGCCATCACTAGTAGAAAACCACCCATTAGTCCCGGTTCATAAGGGCCTTTAGTCCCGGTTCATGAACCCGGACTAATGGGTCGTTACTAATACCTCCACCCATTAGTCCCGGTTCAAACCAGAACCGGGACCAATGTGCCTCCACGTGGCCCTGTGCGCCCACCCCAGTCAGGGGGCCTTTGGTCCCGGTTGGTGGCTCCAACCGGGACCAAAAGTAAATTTTTTTTAAAGTGGCTGCTTTAGGGGTTATTTTTAGGTTGTTATTATAGCTAGCTAATAGAGAGAAGTGTCCTCTCTTATATCTTCGTCCTTGGTTTATCAACGTTGCTGCTATGTTCATTGCACCCGCAGATATAAAATGCTCATGCATGCTTGCATCATACATCATCATATATATATATAATAACAAGTCCTACTAATCATGCATCATCATATACAACTTCTACTCATTATTAATAATAAGTCATACGATCATCATCCTCATAGTCATCGAACCCAACCCTACATAATTGTTCTTAGCACATGATCATCAGTATCAGGTAGGACCTAAACACCCTTAAGGTAAAATAGCATAAAACAATATAGACCCTGACTCTCCATTATGAAGAATGGCGATCATCCTGTCTCCAATTTTTGCCCTTCGCTGAATGTTGCTTCCAAGAAGCTCCTTACGACTATCCATACATTTTTTCCATTCTTTGATTATCATGTCTCCACTTCTTTTAGAAACCCGGTATGGACAGTTGAGATTCGTAGGACGACCTGGTTGTATGTTCAAAACATGAAGGCTACCCCGTGTATACATCAGATGAGGCACACAATCATTTGGGATTATCTGTTGAAAAACATAGTAATAACTTCATAGTTAGCAATGATATGATGTACTAGTTTTAGAAGTGTGCAAAAAGATGCACGAATGTTGTAATAGTAAAAAATCATACCAGGGTATCTCCATGGTAGTTACCTTAGTTCAACACGTGCACTAGTGGAACATATTGACCATAATGTGGAGGAGTTCGATTGTAGACATTGTAATTCTCAAGATCAGTACAAAATCCGATCAGATGATTTTTCTCCTGATAAGTTAGTTCGGAGCCTTCGGTGTAGTAGGTTCTGTCTACCATCTTCCGCATATTCTTTGAAGAATGAAAATAAGCTGTCAATGGAGAGTAAGTTGTCAACTATTTTTAAATAAACAATATAAATTACTTAATAACTATGTTAAGCTCACATGGGGGAAGAATTGGAGGTGTATCCACAAGGACGAAAATCGTAGGTCTCTCTTGCTCGATTGTAGGATCACCAAGATCCATGGTAACAAGCATACCCTCATCAAAACCATACATCTTGCAAAGTGCTTCCCAATTTTTGCAACCAAAATGGGTTACACTCCGAGCATTGTACAGCTTTACTTGAAAATCCACACCATGATGGGTACTTAGGATAATTTTTTTGGTTTCGAAACTTTCATGGTCTTCAAAACCCATCCTCTCCAAGACATAGCGTCTTGCAAAGCATGGGATAAGCTAGTCGAATTGGAAAAGATGAAAAATATTGGCATGATTAAAATAGTTGAAGTCATGAGTAATTATGAAAAAAAACTATTATCGTTGGTTGCATACCGTATGAACATCGAAGGTCTCCTCGAGCTTAATGCTGAAGCGCCGATCTTCGTCCAGCACAATGAACCTGTCGTAGATACCTCGGTCGTCGTGGCACCAGTCGCACTCCCCCGGGCGGTTTCGTCGTCCGATGAGTACGACATTTCCGGCCTATACGTTCATAATTCAAATATTAAACTAGATCATTATTATTAATCACGGGTTGAGTATCGATGATCGATGTACGTAGCTCCTCCTTTCATTCCCGAATGCATTATTAATTATATCAAATTGTCTAGCACACGGGAATGAAGGAGAAATTATCCAATATGAGCATTCAATAAGCAAAACCAAATCATAAAATAAGCAAAACCAAATCATAAAATAAAGTATAGTATTCAAATTAGCATGCATTCAATAATTATAAGCAAAAGTACATCATCTCTTGGTGTCCGTACATCGTCGAATATTATCACTAATACAACTACAACCGTAGCTCCCGACGGGTATCGACGCGGGCGGTGGACACCCAAAGATAAGGAACCATCACAGGATCATAGCTCCAGTGAGATCCCTGAAGAACCTGTCAGGTATTGTCGAACCTCCCCTCCAATGCAACCATGTAGCGACGGACGTGCTCGTCCTCCTCGCTGACACGGTGACGTACCACCTGCGCGGTGTCCGGATGCCTCACCACTGTCACTGGCCCACGCGACCGCCACCAAACAAGGATCGGGTCAACAACGGGCTGCCTCCTCACCAACCTACGTCCCCCGGAAGGTAGCACCTCCCAATACCAACCCGGCGGAGCCCAGTCCCGAACATGGCCCTGATCAAGCAGGCCTCCACCGCCGAGTCGACGATGACGAGGATGCGGGATAGTCATCACCGACGTCGACGCGGGAATTACTTCTATATATAGTTAAATAAAAGTAGTTTTATTAATTAAATCAACTATGTAGTTCAACTACTAAGCACTTACTATAAATAAATAAGTAGTACTTACTAAAAACAAACTACTTCTACATATAGTAAAATAAATTAGTTTATTAAATCAACTAGCTAGTTCAACTATATATAAACTACTTCTTATTTTTTTCCTTTTTCTAAATACTATGAACAAAAAAATCATTAAAATTCTATGAACAAAATTAATTACACAATCTAAATATCACCAAAAAAATCTATTAACAATAATATCACCAAACATGCATATTCAATAATAATATCACCAAAAAATCTATTAACAGAAAAAAAATCTAACATAATATGAACAAATTAATTACTACACATATCTAGACTAACAAAAAAATCTAATTAATCTAACAAAAATATCTAACATAATATGAACAAATTAATTACTACACATGTAATCTAACAAAAAAATCTAATCTAACAAAAAAATCTATGAACTACATATCTAAATTACTACACATCTAACCTAACAAAAAAATCTATGAACTACAAAAAGAATCTAAAAAAATCTAACAAAAATAAAAAAAATGCTCACGTCGGCGTCGAGGCGGCGTGGTGCAGGGGCGACGACGGGCTCGGGGCGGCGCGGGGCAGGGGCGACGAGGACAGCGGGCTCGGGGGCGGC